>NW_009635762.1:17977-26867 GCF_000690535.1 Cariama cristata | reverse complement strand
AGCCTGTCCAGGTCCCTCTGGAGAGCCTCTCTACCCTCAAGCAGATGAACACTCCCACCTAACTTGGTGTCATCTGCAAATTTACTGAGGGTGCCCTCAATCCCCACATCCAGATCATCTATAAAGGTGTTTAACAGCACTGGTCCTAAAACTGAGCCCTGGGGAACACCGTCAGTGACTGGCTGTCAGTTGGATTTAGCTCCATGGGCTAGAGCTTGGGTTGTCCCCTTGGGTGGAGGTTGAGATACTCCGGCACAGCCATGGTCCCTGACTGTGGAGACATGGGCTCAAGAAAGACAGAGTGCAATTCTGTTCGCAAGTAACTGAGATAACTTTTGTACCTCAGATGGCCCCTGCAAAAATCGCCGAGCTGCAAGGAGTGGATGGAAGATGCAGGAGAAGAATTCATGCTCTTGCCCTGCGCTTTGACGCTCTCAGCTAATGAGTTAATCAGCTGCTTGTTGTCACGCCTGATGGGAAAATAACAACAAACACAACCAGAGGATGAACTGAAGGGAGCAAAACATTTTCTGGCATGTGCTCCTTTGACTGCAACATCAAAGATCACATTAAGATTTTTGTAGAAGGTTATTTCTCCGGGTTTCTTTAGCTCTGAAATTATCAGGAGTGTCAAACTCCATTTGCAGGAAGACCTTCTGGGGAGGAGGACGCTGCTGAAAGGGCAGAGATGTTTAATATTTCACGAAGGGCATGCACAGAGTAACGAGCAGTTCTCAAAACATCCTCATTAAAATGCTTTAATTAACATTCGTTCAAGTACTAGCAGACGTGGAGCTTCGTGTGTGTCAGATATATTGGGGATGCTGGGCAATGCTCAGGTCCCCATGGGAGCATCCTTTCCCTCTCTCCGGGGAAGGATGCATCTCGAATCCCCTCATAACCTCCTTTTAACACCGAATGAGTTGACTCATCTCGAAGGGCCAAGAGACATTTTTTTACCTGACCACATGCCAACCCAGTAACCATTCATGCAAAGCAAACAAAGTCAACAGTGTAAAGGGAGCAGCAGAGATGATCTTTTCCCTTTCAAAGGCTGTAGTTTCAGTTCCCCAGTGCCGTAATCTCATTAACCGCCTACCCAGCATCAGACTGGGCACTCTCCTGCTCCCGCACAGGCACAGGGAGTCCACAGCTCCTCTGTCCTCGGCCACCTTGTCTGTTTTTTGGAGAAGGGACAAGAAGAGCTCTTCAAACCAAGCCAGACAACAGAAAAGCAGGGGAACAACCGGGTTTCCACAAGGTCATTTTTAAAATGGAAAAAAGAGGCTTCTTTTTGCACTCAGAAGAGACAGAGTGCCTTACATTTTCTGAAGAACTAGGCTGATGCACTAAAAAAGTGATGTAAGGAGAGGTGAGTGGGAAAATATCCCCTATATTTATTATTTCTTCAGGCCATGAAGGGTTTTGGGGCTCTCTGAGGCAGTGCCCTGCTCCGGGGGTGTGCAGTTAGGCAAGGGCTGAACATCAACAGCGACCGTGGGATCCCTGGTGCTGCCCACCCCATCCCCATCAAAGGCACTCGTTCCTACCTGGGAGCTCCAGCCTGCCCCAATTTCTGCATCTGCACAGACCGCGGGAAAGGCCTAAACGTGCCACCAAGACCGACCCAACTTGCCGACGGCGGCAGCCCGTGAGGAAGCATCCTTTGCCATTTTATCTGCACGGAGATAAGAGAAAGGGTCTGCTCTCCGGGCAGCGAGCTGCTGCCCTTCCCCACCACCGCTGCCACCCCATAGCAAAGCCACAGAGGAGCCGGGTGGCAGCTTGTTTTGCACAGCCTTTCGCAATGATTATTAACCTGGATTGGAGTCACATTCCCAGCACCTTCCTTTGGGCAGCATTGACGTGGCAGCAAACTACGGTGAGTCCGGTCTGCCGGAGCGTGCCCGCCGAGCGAGGACGGCATCCCAACACACAGATCGTCTGGAAGATGGCATCCCAGCTTGCACTTCAACCTGCTATAGATACGAATCTCCATTCCAGAGAAAATGCATTTTAATTATGCAAACTCTATGCGCATTTTTAAAATATAAGGGAAGAAAAACAGGACCCTGTCTTATCTTTTTGTGAAATCATTATTCGGTTTGAAATACATGGATAATTAACAATATTATCATGCAAATTTAAGTGAATTGAGCTGACTGAATTAAAGTGACTTCACCTACCTAACCATAAAAATTGCAACGCGGAGCTGTCGCAATGAAGCTCTGGGCACTATTTTTAGTGCAGTGCTGTAAGAGAGGGTCTGTGGGAGGGCATCTTCCAAAGGAATGCAGACGGTATCTTTTAGGAGGAATTAATCCTTAGGAAACCATTACTAGCTCTCACGAATGACCGAGGGATATTTTTCTGACTGGGATGGAGTTTATACACAGAGAGCCACATGCACCGAAAGAAAATCATGACTCATTGAATTAAAGGAAAAATTTACTGAAACCAAATTTTCAAGTGCTCCTCCCTCTGCGCCTTCTCCCTCAGCTTGCTGTCCTTGAGGAACACCAGCCCTTTATCAGTGATAAAAACAAAGGCAAAAAGTCTTATTTATTGTCTCTGAATGGAAGCAGTCAAGCTTTTTGAGGATTGCGGTTCTGCAGAGCTCTCGTGTCATACTTTTAGTGGTATGAAAAATACCCACCTACTGAGATCAACTCATTTCCACTTCCTGGGATTTTACAGTGCCGCATCTTCAACCGGCAGGTTTCAGACATCAGCGCTTGAAGAGGACGTGCACGAACATCTCCCCTTGTCAAAAAAAGGACAACATTAAGGCTCCTTGAAGAACAGCCGTGCGAAACAGACCCTGAATGCTCTGGTGATTTTTCCAAAGATATTTTGGGTTGTTGGTTCGGGGTTTTTTTGCCTGTCCACACATTAACTTTGGTCTCTGTAAGAGAACTACAGATCACGCTTAGGAAATACCTCGGCTCTTGTCCAGGTGCGGCTCAGCATGGGGTAACCCCTCCTGGTCATCCCTCCTGGACACTGACAGGGATTCCTGGCACACTGGCATTGCGAAATGGTGCCAGTCGCAGGGACACATCGTGGCTAATTGCGGATGCTGTATTAATGAATGTTGTCCTTAGAGAGTCACGAGCAGCTAAAACTGGTTATTTTTTTTCCCAAATACCTATAAACACATAAACTGAGAGGAGGCCTGTCTAGGCTGAAATGTTTTGTTAGTACATCCGAAGCATCAAAATCATTGTCACATAAACTGAGATTTTAGTGGTATATAAAGTACTTAGGAGGATCACCTTTGAAAACAGTCATAAACGGACAATTTTAGATAAAGTTTGGGGTTTTTTTCTAGATGCATTACCCTTATTCTCCTCCCCCCATGCGTATCTTAAGTCAAAACAGTTTGACTCCAGGTACAGTACTCAAAAATCTGTAGGTGAAGGAGGAAACAATGTGCTGCTGCTTAGAGCAGCAAAGGGATCCAGGAGTTCCCGTCTCCCTGAAAGTCACGGGGACTTCGGTTGCCCAAGTGACTTCAGAAAACAGGACTTCAAAGCCTTTCAAAATTGTACAGCTGAGAATAAATAAATAAAGGCTGTAACTAGCCTAAAATTTTAAAACATTTATTGATTTTTAATGGAGTGCATTTCAATTTATCAACCTTTTCCAACATTTCAAAGCGTGAGCGGTGGTGGTCGATTTGGCCACCCATCCCTAGCACCAACCCTTCCTTCTAATTTTGCCTCCCGCTTGTTGAATCTTGCTTCCGATTGCACATCCCTAGGAAAAGACTTACATTTTCCTACACATCTGCAAAATGGCTGCCACAATGGCTGAGCCCTCTAGATGTTACTCTAATAAAAATAATAATTTTGAGCAGGATTCCCAGTGTGCACAGTGTGCAGTGAGGCGGCTGAGAGCCCCACCATGAGCAGCTTTGTAGTCTGACATCTAATTGCCAGTGAAGAAGAGGACGGAGGAAGACCAGCTATTGCAGGGGAAGAGGGAAGAGCTCTTGAGAGAAAATGTGTTTTCCAAGGTAGACTTGCTCTCCTCACCTGTACTTACTGAAGATGCTGTGACTGAACAACTTTAAGGTATCGCCCCAGAGAAACCCCTTTTTTCAGTTGGGAAGGTTTCTCTGGGTGGACTTTGAGCTCCTTTTCCGCTGCCGAGGATTTCTGCAGGCTGGCGTCGACCTCGAAACGCTCCGAAGCGCCAGCAGAAATCACGGGGCAGCAAATGTACAGGGACTGCCATGCCATCGGAAAAGGCCAGGAGATGGAAACGGGCTGTATGGGGGATAAAGGCAGGTGCAGGAAATCTACCAGGTCCTGAAACCCTCCGATTTATCGCCCCAGTGCAAAGCATCTGCCCAGCACATGGTCAGTCGATCCGGCACATCTAAGAAATCCCATATGGAAATCCAGCAGCCTGAGACACAGGGCAAAAGGGAACACTCTGGTCATAAATATAGCTCTGTGTTTCTGCAGGGAACTGAGCTACATATTTCATTCAGAACAGAGAGCTGTGGGGAAGACAGGGGTGGGTTTTTTTGTTTTATGGGAAAAGTCTGCAATTTTAGAATTTGTTTTCCACACTGAAGCAGGTAATAAATTTGTCATGGACTGCAATTCCAAAATTGTTTAACTTCAGGTAGATCAAAGTGTTTGGTGTCTATGAAATCTGATGTAGGCCTTTAAAATAATTCATCATCTTTTTCTATAAGACTGAGACATTGAACTAAAACATTTCAAAATAGAAACTAAAATTGATCTTTCTTGTTACCAGTTTTTCCTATTTAAATGAAATTTTATCCAGTTGAAAGCATTTCTACAAGAGAATTCATTTCTCAACACATTGGCATTTCCAAGCAGAAAGACGTCGGTCCCAAAGTTTCCCATCCCTGGTGCTGTTATCGCACCGCTGCCAGAAAATCCCCAAAGCATCTGAAGCCGCAGAGGCCAGGGACCTGCAGCCACTCATGCTGGCGGCAGATTTCGGGAACGGTCCCTGTATGCTGACGTGGGCTCTGCTTGGGACACGCTGGGATCGCCTGGGATACCCGGAGAGGACACCTAAGCATTCATGCAGAGCCCTGCCAGTGAGGCGCACGTGGCCGGCTGGTTTCTGTCACCGCAGGCAGAGCCAGAGGGCACTGCACATGCAGCTGCCTCTGCACAGAACAATATCCTGCCAGGCATTTTCTTGTCTTAACAAATTACCCCGAAGTGCCCTAAAATATTCAGTTTGCTGGAAGGAATTGGAGAAACCTGAATACATAGGATGCTTTTTGCTGAGCTGACCAGAAAACTGTTTCTGCAAAAAGTCACGGCATGATGTGGCACGGCAGCAAAAGGTGAGAGGGAGGCGAAGGCACGACAAAGCAAATGTTTTGCAGTGACGTGTTGTCCTGGAGTGTAAATTAGGAGCTGGAAGGGCTCAGCGACAGTCCAACATGTGCTGACAGTGGGGTCTGTGTGTGCATCGGGAGCCGGAGGCGACAGCCCAGCCTGCAGGACCAGCTGCCATAGCGATGCTAAAAGGTAGTCTAAAAATAAAGTGCTTATCAGGGTGACAAGGGCCAAGTATTTCATCACTCTGCCTCGGTTGATGACTAGCAAAGCACAGGCTAGGAGGATTTCTGTTTTGTTAGGAGCTGTATTCTGATTCACAGTTTGCTGGGCTTGGGCAAATATCTTCTGTTGACTTAAGCCTTGCGGGAACGTTGGTGTGACCGCTCAGCTGCACTGTCCCCCACCCACTGGTGTCTCCGCTCCTTATACTGCAGGACAGCAAAACACAGCATTTTGTAGAGAAAGCACATAAAGCCACGGAGTCATGGCTGGCCCAGTGCTTATAAGAAGCAATAGGTTTAGGGTTTGGTGCTCAGCTCCCCTTTGCCCACCTGTCCCGCAGGGAAAGTCAGGCAAAACTGTCCCTGCAAGGTTAAAAAAAAAAGCTTCACTTCATCTGAGCGACTTGACTGACTCTGACCCGGGCAGATAGGTTATTTAAGGGACATTTCATTGAGCATAGGGGTAGGTTTGATTCTTAGGGCCTTGCATCCCTGGGAGAGAGGCAGGGAGAGGAGCCTGGCAGGGGCAGAGCACCAGCAGGGCAGCGCCGGTGGCAGGACCCGAGGCAGGGCTGGCTGCAGGTCAGCCCCCAGCCGAACCGCGCAGCTTCGCACCCGTGCCTGCACCACGCTGGGACAACCTGTACGCACCTTGTGGCTTCACGCGACAGCAACTCCCGCAGCTTGGTTCCTCAAGCTGCTTTTTACAAAAGCAAAGCCAAAGAAGAGGTCTCCAGCCCAGCTGCGCTGGGGTGTGGATGGACCCCAGGGGATGGCAGGGATGCGATGACACGCTCACCGCTGCCGCACGAGGCACGTTGCCACCGCACCGGGAGCCCTTGCCATGGGAAAGCCTTTGATCTAACCAGATCTCCCAGGGCCGTCTGCCGGCCTCCCCTTTGACTTTGGTACCCGATCTGGTAAACATCGGCGCCGGCGCAGCCGCCGCGCACACAGAAGCCACATCCTGTCAACCCTTTTTGCAATCTGCAGGGCCATCTCCTTGGCCACAGCGCGGAGGGGTTGCGACACCCGAGGAGCAACACGTCTGCGTGGGGCAATGCCGGGCTGGTTCCCGTCGGGGCGTGGTGCCGGCTCTTTGCACCCACACGCACCCGGGTTTTTATTTTTCAAGTGACTGAAGCAGGCTACGTGCATCAGTAGATAGTTTCTGCGAGTAATTCTCCTCTCTGCAGGAACATATATCTGACTTTGTAATTCATGCATGCCTGGGAAGTTCAATCCAGTCCCACTGGAGTAGCAAGCTCAGTGGGGGTTTATTTATTTAAAAGAGTGCATGCAGTAGCATGGAAAAAAATCAAATCTATCAGAAACCATAAGTCTTAATCCTAAACCAGCTTTGGTTTTCTTAAAATATGGTCTAGGGAAACTGCTTTTAAAATGTGGCTTCCATGGAGTCTTGGCTTTAGCATTGCAATCCCTACAGAATGATGTTATAGCATAATAATTAAAACATTTACAAAATGAAGATAATCTATGGTTGATCCAAGTTTCTATGGAAATTTGGAGGCTATGGTGTATGCAGCTGTTCCCATCTAATGCAAAGGTTGGCTGTAGCTCTACTTCTGAGCCCATTTGTAACTTAGGGGATAATTTATCTGTTCTGTTTACACAGTTCTCAGCTTGCACAGCCCTAGAATGTAACTTTTCTATGGTTCCCAAGCAAAAGGGTGTCTTACCCTCCCCGCTCAGCCGAAGCAATTAATATTCTCAAACTTAATGAAACGCCTCTGCTGAAAGGTGTGGGTGCTCCCACCGGTGTCGCAGACGTTACACTGCATGAGATCTATCAGGACATCAGACGCACCAGCAGAGAAATGGAAACACTTGCTCACGCTGGCCTGCGGTACCCACAGATATGGCCCCACAAAGACTCGCCCCGATCGGTCTGCTTTATATCTGCAAGGTGTTTACCTCCACGTTGTTCCCCTTTGAGCTCCCGCGTCCCTCACCTGATGCTGCTGGTGGTGCTGGCGCTGTAAGGCTCGGTCGGCAGTGGAAGGAGCTAGGAGCTGGCACAGCTGGCACCAGAGGTTGTGCCAGATGTTCGGCTGTGAGTATGGGTCCGTCCCTGTGCCCCTCCTCCTGAGCTGATGGTCCCTGCTAACAGGTTTTGGTGAGCCCACCTAGACCAGAGGAAGCTGAAAAGAAGGCAATTCCCCCAAAGGATGAGGCCAGCAGTTTAAGGGCAGTTAAATATTTTCATTTGAAGCTGTGGGCATCTTTATATGAGTCGCTGTATTAACACTTCTACAGACACACACAGATCCGGGGAGGGTGTTGGGTAACAAAGCAAAGAAACACCCAAGTAAGGACCCTAAGTGTTACGATGAAGAACTTTTTGGGCTGATACCACTACCTGGCACTTTATAAACCAGGCTGATAAAAAGCTGGACAACCTGCAACTGCTTGTAAGGGAGCAGAGAGCAGATATTTGGTACCTGCTCATTGTCATGACATGATGATGTTTTTTACATTCACAAACTTATCTCCAGCGAGTCCATGGCTGATGTAAGCAGTTTTCATTTTGCAATGTTAAATTGCTAATGAAGAAAGTATTAATAACCTATAAGGAAAGAAAGTTTGCCAGTAGAGCAGAGCTCCAGCAGCTATGCAATGGCCCCAGGGGTGCAAAACCTTCAAGTCTCATTGAAACAACAGCATGAAAATCTGCTTTTACAAAGGGAAAGGAAAACTCTTGTCAGTCAGGAGTGCACAGAAGAAAATCTTTCAGCTGAAGCAGTGCTGGAGGTTCCCATCCTGAACAAATATTTAGTAGCATTCACGGAATGATTGCTTTAGCATTAGTTTGAACTCAAAGACAGAGAGACATCAAGTCTCAGTGCTTCACAGTGAGAATTAAAAAAAACCAACCCAAAATAACCCAAACCACACAAAAATCCCCAAACCCAATATTTTAATTCCTGGTTGTATTTAACCGCTGCAGGACAGCTGAGCTACAGTTGGGATGGAGGCGGTGATGGCTCAAAAGTGTCATTGATTTTAGAGAACAGCTGTATCCAGAGGCCCTCAGTCATTTCACAGTGAAAATTATTTGCAAATAAAGATACACAACCCAAGACATTAAAAAGCCAGTCAAAACACAAGAGAACTCAGAAGCTGAGATAAGTCTCACTTTATACAACAGGCCTTCACTTAAAAATCATTTTGCTCTGTGTTGTTGAAGGAGCCCATGTCTCAGATGGCTTCAGCTTGAGTGGTTCCTGCAGCCATGCTGACAGACGATGGCCAGAAAGGGAAGGGCATGTGGGGACTCTGAAGTCACAGGAACAAGATCCCAAACCAACTCTT
>NW_009635762.1:16718-17946 GCF_000690535.1 Cariama cristata | reverse complement strand
GTGTTGGTGGGGTGGGGGGGGTGAAGAGGCATAAAATGCCTGCAATTGCAAGCCCCAGCCTTCAGCCAAGTCGCAGTTAAAGGAGATGAGGAAATCTGTTCCTTGTGCTCAGGGCTCGGCGGGGTCGGCTGCACCACCGGAGTCTGCCTGCCCACGGAAATACTTGGAGGAAAAAGTGTTTCCTGCCATCCCGAAAATAATAATTTAGCTCACGTGTGTTATCGCGAAGGGTTGTGCCAATGGAGAGAAACTCTGCTGGTAAATGTGTGTGCATGGTTTGCAGCGAGAGCACTTACCTGAATTACTGCAAGGGAATGGTCGTGGCATTATTCATGGTAATTACGGGGTAGTTGGTTACTTCAATGTTTATAAAAGACATCCCAAACAGAGGAGGGGTGTTGCATTATTTTTTTGTAGACATCAGGGTACAGAAGATTTGAATACACGTGTTTGGTAGTGCAAAAAAGATGTAAGCCAAGCTGAGACCAACCTGAACTCCTCTGCTTCCCCAAAGCGCAGGACCACAGCTCATCCACGGACACCCGGAGATGCTCCGATGGAGAGCAGTGCCCCATTCACCCTCTGGCATCCCCTGACTTGTGGCATTGGGAGTAAGGAAGGGTTTTTGACATGACAACACAAGAATGTTTTCCTAGAAGAAGACAAGATTTGCCGAGCTGTCTGTGCTGAGGGGTTGTTTGCAGGAGTGTGGGTCTCTGTGTCTGTGCCAGAGTTTGCAGCAATAAATGACTGGTTTGGTGGGATACATTCCTTATTCCCTGTGGGAGCCCTGTTGCTAAGTCACACAATTATGTCACTGTGGAGCCTCTATGATTTTTTTTGTAGTTTGTTGGGGTTTTTTGTTCCCCAGCAGACCTTCTGGGCATACAGGTTTCCTCAAGCCAAAATCTTAAATTTCCAGTTGGATGTTAGCTGGATTTTGGTCTTCGTCTCACCTGCAGCTTGAACAGGCCATGGAAACATGTCTGCGTATGGCTCTGCTGCTGAGATACAACATCAGTCGTCTCTGTCGGAGCTGTTCCCTTCTCTTTTCTGGGACTTTCCGTGAGGCTGCCATCCCTCCTGCATCGCCTGGCTCTTCCCAGGTCTGAGGGCAGGAGGGCAAAGCCCTATCCCTAAGGAACAGTTGTGGAGAGGATTGCACAGGGCTCTGGGCAGCGTGAGGGGGCTAAAAAGGGGTAAGAGACTTCACTGTCCTTGCTGCGCA
>NW_009635762.1:7831-16694 GCF_000690535.1 Cariama cristata | reverse complement strand
CGAATCAGAGATTTACCCCCGTGCCAGTTCCTGCAGGAGGAGAACCAGGTCCTGATTGCAGCTTGGCTGTTAAAGTGCTGATCCTGTGCTTAGGCAAATCAAAGACAAAATATTTCAGGTTTTAGTAGCACTTTATCCGTTTCCAGCAAT
This sequence comes from Cariama cristata, assembly GCF_000690535.1. Lineage (NCBI taxonomy): Eukaryota > Metazoa > Chordata > Aves > Cariamiformes > Cariamidae > Cariama > Cariama cristata. Next base: position 16,544 of record NW_009635762.1, on the reverse strand, counting down.
CCTACATCAGTTCCTGATCATCGTCATCATAATAAACTGTAACAAAACAAGAATTAAACTTAGATTTAGCTTAGATTAACCAACAAGACTCCTTAAACACCTTAAGAAATCCATTAGAAAGCAATTTGCACAGTCTCCGTGCTTTCTGGTTTGCAGGACACCACTCTCTTGCCCTTATGGCCAATTTTGCTGCTTCTGTGATTACACAGTTTTAAACCCAGAGCCTAAAAAGCTCTGTGCATGTTTAAGTCTCTCCCTATACACATGAAGGCTTCAGATTATTTTTATTTTTTTTTCTAAATATTTAAATTCTGGTAGGGTATTTTCTTTGTAACTACTACTGCTACAAGAATTAAACCAGCTCTGAAGTTAAACAGCAATTACAGCAAATGCTAAGATCATCAGCCACTCAGGTCTATTAAAGCAGAAAACTATTTTTGAGGCAGTCCAAGAAACACAGCCCACCCGGCCAACGACAACACACCTTCCTCGTAAAGGCGCAGGTTTTTGTGCAGTTAACGAGCAGCTGCATCTGACCGCTGAGCTCAGAAGAGCCCGAGCGCCAACTAATAACGCAGCTGCAACGTAGACGTATTCTGGGAGCAAACCACACTTCGATTTGCTTTCCCAAAAAAGAAGGGGTGTGCGCAGTGTCCGACGGTGCTGCGAGCACATACACCCGTCCAGAGAGATGTGAGGGAAACCTGCTGACACAGAGCGAACCGGAGCCAGACCTTCCAGGTCTGTGACAAGATGGGCGCAAGCTGGGATCCAGGAGTACAGGGATTTCTCTTGCAGAAGCAGCTGTCCTCATCTCATGTAGCTTTGGCTGGGATTTCCACTGAAAGGGAAGATCCTTTTTCTGTCGTATACAGAAGATGGTGCACATCCTTCACAGGGCTGCAGCACTTGCAGTGCAGAATGCATTCCTGATTAGAAATAGCCACAAATTTCCAATTAATTTATAGCTAAAAATGAGTTTAAAGAGATCTTTAAGAGTTTTTTTTTCTTCCTTTTGTCCCCTGGAAATTCAATAAAAGAAAAACCCAGTTTAAACTTCTAGAATGTTTTAGTTCACTTTAATTCTCAAATATATCCCAGACTTTTAAGAATAAGGGCAGTTACCTAATGTTCATCCCAACTGAAGAGGCATCTTTCAGGCCGTACTGCAAACTACAAGGGTTCATTAAGGAGAAGTCTACATGAACGACCCTTCTGCCACGCAGCCGCCCTCGCCCTGAGCTGTGCAGCCGTGGTGGTCCTGGGACCTGGCCTCAGCGGCCCCAGAGCAAAGGGGTGGGAGGGCAGGAGCTACCTGGTGTGAGCTCCATGGGGGAGCTCCATCAGCGTGGTGGGAGCCGGTGGTCATAGTGAAAGAAAGGAGGGTTTCTGGTATGAAAACTGACCTTTACAAATACTGCTGGTGTCATAAATACATCTGCAGACCCTCACAAGACACTTGTTGGGAAGGAGCAGGATGTGTGCATGTGTCCAAGGCATGCCAGGAGGGATGGGGGCTGAGGCCAACGTAAACACAACATTCCTGAGCATATAGGTTTAACCATCTCTCTGCATTTCCTGAGTTTTTAACCACCTGCCTTTAAATAATTCAAACCAAGTTCTTTCAAGTCTACCTCTATTTTAACATTTTTTAAATTAAAGAATAAAAATGTAAACCAGCACAATATTTTAACCTATTTATTTCTTTACCTGGGCCCTTGGGTTTGCCTCATGCAGGCCCCTGCCATGCTGCCTGGCACCCGCAAACCAGCTCCTTGGGGTTTAGGCCTGCAGTCTGCATCCATCTTCCCCTCTCCTGTTTGGGCAACAATTTTTTAAAATGCTGGTTCTGCAGTGATTTTGCCATTTTTCTCTGAAATGAAACTGTCACATGGAAAGGAGAACTCTTCAGTTGTACCTGTAAGTGAGACAGAAAGGATGGAGATCGCAGAATGGCAAAATAATAAAAAACAAAGACATCAAAACCATCCTTAGAACAGAAGGGAGCAGTATTGGGTAGGGAAGAGATAAGTACCACCTTGTTCTATATGCTCCTCAAGTGCCTTTTCCTTTGGGGGAAAAAAAAAAACACAAACATATCTGGATCTTAATACTCTCATGGGGACATTAGAAGATCATTACACTTGTAGACTTTCTGTCTTCCCCAGTCCATTAACATCCCAGCCCCACACCTCCTGCAAGATTTCCCTGGAGATGTCACCTTCTTTCTTCACATCTGATATCTAATAAAGACATAAGAGGATTTAATAACAGACTGCACAGGGGAGACTTCTGTTCAAACAGCCAAGGTTGCTGCTGACGTGTTGTTACTAGAGATGCTGAAGGAGGATAAGAGTGACCAGGAAACCGTGGGGTGTTTAGTTTTGGAGGTTGTGCCGGTGAAGCCACTCATATCACCCCAGCCAGCTCAGACTTTGTAAGAAACGAGGCACAAAAAGCTTTTCCAGCCTTTCCAGCTTTGTCTGATCGAGTCCCTTTCCCCGTCACTTGGCTCTACACATTTACACAACTTTTTGGAGGAGGGATACCTGCTCTGAAGGATCCTGAGGCAACACAGCAAGTGAAGGTGACCAAAGTGATCAAAGTGAACTTGCACCCATTTCAATCACACTTGCTGAATTGAACAGAATATTCCTGGATTGCTTAAAAAGTCCCTGGCCTTGCTTGAGAAACCAGCCCCAAAAGATACCTGGTTGGTCTCCTACTGGAACAAGTACTTGCATGAAGAGCACAGTGCTTTTATCGCCCCACTCTCCCAGCCCTGATACAGTTTCCACAGCCAAAATTTTCAGGAATGACCATTGGTTTGGGTGCTCAAATTGAAGCATCTTGAGAAGATAATTCTTTTTATCTGGAGGTGAGCAAGCATTTTCACAGCAGCAGTCTTGTATAAAACTGTCTCAAATGAGAAAGTGAAAAATGAAGGTTGCAAAAATACCACAGAGATGTACTGGAACATTTTCTATAAATGCTTTTATTGCTGGTGATGGGCCATCGGCTTCCCTGCAAATTGTTCATGGTTCTTCTCAGGTGTGTGCTTAAATAGAGAAGGGAATAAGCCAAGTATAGATGGATGCTTGGTTACAAACCTATTATATATATACTATGAGATAAATAGCATCTATTTGCTGAGAGCTGAGCCAGGTACCTGAGAGCGATGTCAACTGTGCGCTTTAGAGTTCAGCCCTCAATTTTGGCACTAGTTTGCTGAGGAGGACATATATTAAAGATATTGCTGGTAGCTGCATCAAAGTTATTAGTAAGTAAAGAACTCAAGACCCTTTCACTCCCCCTTTCTCACTAAATCTGTGAATTTAGTTTTTACTACACTAAAAACATCTCAACTTTTTCTTTTCATCTAGTCAACATAAATTGCCAGATTTCTTACATGCTTCAGGAGATTCTCTCCAAAATGGAGTAGGGCTGGGATTCATTTCTGAGCAACATTTCTTCTAGCAACATCACTGTATTTGTCTTGTTCCTGTACAGGCTCATTGCTTCCCTCATTCTGGGCAACCCACACTTGGTGCCCTCATTCTGCATCTGGAGACCCATCCTCATGGACCTGCTACATCACCCACTTCTGCATCACCCACTTCTACAGCTCCAGAGAGTCCCCACCACTTTGCTGCCGGAGCATTGAGCCATAGGGAAGAAGAGGTTTGCAAAGTCCAGAAATAATCTTAGGGAGAAGAAAGGAAATGCTGAGTGTTGGCTCCTTGACAAAGACTGCGTGTTCGCTGCTGCTGTGGAAAATGCCTGGGAGGCACCATTAACTCATTGCTCGTTGCTACGGGCTGGCTTGTGTCCACACCACTAAGGACCAGCACTCTCTGAAGGGCAACGGTTACCTTCATGCTGTGCAGCACTTGGCCTGGGTCTCCTCTGAGCTCCCTGCAGAGCCCCACGGACCCCGAGTCCATAATTATTGTATCAGGGACTTTTTTTTTTTTTTAAAAAGTTTGAAATTCTGCAAATGATGACAGGACTGGGTGGCAGCCTGCCAGCGTGATGTCTCTGCAGCAGGATGTGAAGGCGTTTTGGGTTCTGGAGGTCAGTGGGCATGAGGTCTCCTGGGATAGTTGGAGGACTATCCAGGGTAGAGTCTGGTCCAGCTCATGACAGGTTCTTCTGTCTGGGCAACCCTGGAAAAAAGCACTGTCAGTCATGTTGAGGTTTCTCCTTGGGAGAAACCAGTTGGTTTGCTCCAGAGCAGAGACAGGAGGGAGCTCATATGCATGCCGCGGAGACAGCCGGTGAGCAGAGCCCGGGGGTGAACAGAGGCAGCCAAATGGGCTGTGCAAACAAAAGGTTTTCTCATCCCCGCATTGTGGTCTCACGGCGTAAGATGCTAAACGCAGAACAAGCAATGCGTTTTTTCCTCACCATCACCCGCAGGATCAGCAGGGCTGGTCCCTCGCTGCTTGCCCGTCACTGTCACAACCATCGGTCTGGAGGTGTCTCCGGCACCTGTTTTTTCAGCCGCCGTGCACTCCTAGAGCTTTCCCAGATGAGGACCATCTTTGTGCCTTGGCTCTGCAATTTTTAAAAGTTAATGTGACTAAGCAGCCATTCTTCTTCATCTCTTTTAATTGTCCTAGCCTTTGATTTTGGGGCTGTAGAGGGGTTTAGGCTCAGTTTTAACCTTCAGATGTAAGATACATAAAACACTCTCATAAAACCAAATTAAATAGCATGCAACTGATTAATTTCAATAGCTCCTCCATCCCGTTTACAGTCCATCTTTTCAGTAATGCAGCTCTGGCTGAAAAGCAGTATGAGACAACATTATTCTCTATCATACATAGTCTATTTACTGCAATACATGAAAATATTTACTTTAAAATATAAATGTAATTATAAAGCTATAATTACAGATAAGACTGTGCTTCTTTGAGCCACCTCAAATTGTAGCTTCACACTATAACAATAAAACAGGATCATATTAATGACCTTGATTAATTTCATTACGGAGCAGAGCGAACACCACTCAGCATGGGATAAGCTTACGCTGCCTGACCCCATTTCATCCGTCCTCTTCCCCTGCAACAGAAGAGCATCCGATAGCGCATCAGGTGAGCCCTTCCTTCCAAAGACATTGCTAAACAATCAGCTGCAGGGTTATAAATGTTGAGGGTTTAATACATGGTACGTGGGAGTAGAGATTAACTTTATTTTTTTTTTCTTTCCAGGTATTAAGGGAAATAGGATGGCTCAACTGAACTGCACTGAAATAGTTTGGAATCAGAAAATAACCCAGATTTAAAGCAGTCATCAGTGTTTGTGTACAGAGTGAACTGATTTATCATGCGTGCTATGTGCCGAGTTGCAAAACCTTGCTATGTTAGTGATTTAACAGGAGGAACAATTTGATTTGTCATTACTAATAGGGATGTAACTAAATTAGTCTCCCACATACTTTATGCTGATGAGGTCATGCTTAGATCTCCCTTTGTAGATTTACATTCTCACTAGCTTTAATCACAGCTAAGAAACATATCGTATGAGTAACACTATTATGAAACACTGAAGTATTTTCAGAGGGGTTTAGAAACCCAAGAAAATCATGGAAGTCAAAATCAAAGATAAGCTTTAATATTCAGCCCTATGTTGTACATTTGATTAAATATTAATTCACAGCAATGTGTTGGGTACTTACAACCAAGCTCTCTTGACACATTTGAAATGCATGGTCACGTATATGAACTTGGCATTTGAAAAAGGACAGGTCAATGCTGTAGATCCCACTTAAATCTTTCCTACACTTCTTACTTAATTAGTGGCCTAACCCTACGCTTATAAGTTGTTGACTTGATCGCAGTTGTGGAGTTAGGAAAATATTGCTGTAAGGTAGGTATGTAGGCTTTGAATAATGCAGAGTCTCTGTGCAATAATTTATTTATTTTAAATTTTTTTTTTTTTTTTTGTAGCAAAGCAACAACTGTTGAAAGGATGACAACCAAATTCTGGTTTATTCAAAGAATTTGACTTTTACTACCAATGGCAGAACTGCCATCTGGGTGGGAACATTGAGAATTGGGCTGCTTTCCAGTTAAAAAGAGAAAAAAAGAAAAAGCCACTGAGTAGAGCAGCTTCCTGAACTACTTAGTGGGATACGATGCGGGAAAAGAAGCAGGAGGCTCATAGTGCGAGCTGGGAAGCTGAAACATCCAAACTACAGCAACACGCCTCAGCATTTGTCTTCATTGGGGAACTTGGGAGAAGACGGTGCGGGATAGCAGAGTGCTGCCTCTGCTTCTGCCCTGCAACTTCTCAGATGGTACCTTACATCCTTGACCGTGGCCAAAACATCCACAACTATCAGTGAATTATTTGCTACCGTCAGCCCCTACTTCGACTGTCAAATAAAGTCAGCGCTGGGAGGGAGCAGCCTTTTCCCCATCCACAGCCATTGCTTAGTTCCAACATCTTGCACTGAAATTTCTGGAAGATTTTTGCTTGTGCAAAATTGTTAATAGCATTCTATTTGGTATCAGTGCTTTGATCTCCCCACTTAAATACCACATTAATTCAGAGCTCCCCTGGGTGGACGAGTTCACGGTATTAGTTAACCTCTTCTGCTGGAAGTCTCAAATATGATTTAGAAATAATTCTGCGCATTGTGACAGAAACAAAAACTGATCTTTAATTAAAACTATAAATAAAAGTGATTTCTCTTCTTAGACTAAACAGAATTCAGACACCAGGTCTTTGCACTGCTTTTTCACTGCATTAAAGCAAAATTTTAAATTCTGCACGATCAGCCTACAAGTCTCCTTTCTGCTCAGAAAACAGGGCATTCTCCTGAATACCATAAAGCACCTGTGAGCAATGAGCTAGCTAAATCCTAAAAACATTTAGATTTTGATCCTTCTTTTGGGAATAGAAACTGAGCTGCAAATTCTGGGAACACCTGAATTTCATTACTACTGTCAACTTGTAAATGATTTCAAAGAATCATAGAATGGTTTGGGTTAGAAGTGACCTTCACGATCATCCAGTTCCAACCCCCCTACCATGGGCAGGGATACCTTCCACCAGACCAGGTTGCTCAAAGCCCCATGCTATTTTAAACTCCTTTAAGAAGTCCTTCATGGTATTATTGGTTGGATCCACAAAGGGATCAAGCTCAAGTTTTGCAAAGAGCCTCTCAGCTGCTACCCACAGATTTCTGACTTCTTACCAAGAACGTGCTTGTGGGTGCCCAACCACCTGAATCCTGGCAGTGCAGAGCTGGCTGGAGCCTGAGCTTTCCACCTCTCTTCCCAATAGCTGTTAGGTATGCCCCAAGCACAAAAGGGGGTAGGTGATGACTTTACCACCCAGTGCCAGAAGAAGTCTTTTTGCTGGTGGAGGTGGTCACTTCTACGTAAGACTCCAGTTTATACTTCTTAGTTGGATTTTTTTTTTTTATCCAATTACATTTTTATGTTCTGTTTCCAGGTTCTTATCTGTAACCCATCAATTGAATGCTGCCATCACTACGGCCTGTGCTTGGTTTTCATGCTTGTCCTTCTGCCCCCATGATTCTTGCCAGCCTGGTCCTGGGCAGGACCAAGGCTGCTGTGGAGGCTGCAGGGTCAGTCCTGCAGTCCTCCAACCATGCCCATGGGCTGGCAGAGCCCAGATCCCACATCTTCTGGCTTGGGATGAGTCCTGCAGGTGCTGGACCATTGTATGAAAGCAGGGAGCATCACGACTAGAGCATATACAGCATCGTCCTACCAGCATGCTGCTAAGGTGGACTGAATCCCAAGTTAATCCCACTACCGATGTCTCCTTATCATCTCCAGGGAAAACCAAACCCCTCTTTTGAGTGGGCAGGGCTGCCATCTGGAGGCACCCCAGTTTTCCTACACAGACAGTGGAGAGAGGGAATTGCCTGTGCGAGACGGCCGGCAGGCTCCAGAGATGTCTGACCGGTCACGTAGGACATCTGTGCAGCCATGTTATGCAGTCAGGAGATGGTAAATTTTGGCACCTCAGTTAAGCAGAGGCTCTATGCTAGAGCCCTCTCTGGGATTCAGGATTTAATCAGGGAGCAGGGTGGGTTTTTGCTCCCAAACTCAGCCAAAGTACTCTCAGGGTTCTATCTCCAAGGCCCAGGTTCAGGCAGGACCCTAACTCCCACCTCCCCACTGATGTAACATTTAAATAAACAAGGATCTAAAGCACTTCCATCTTCCCCCGTGACCACAGAGACCTCACAAAACCTCTCATCCTTAACTGACTTTTCTCTGGTCAGTACCAGACTCTGGTTTCTTTTTCAGCGTGAGTCTTGCAGAAGTCTCGGTGTTACCCAAGGATGCCGGGTTCCCACGAGGACCGGCAATGAGCACAGCAGGGTTGTGACAGGGCTTGTGGCATTGCGGTGCTGCGTCAGGGCCGGCGCTGGCCAACGTCAGGCGGTTTGAGCAAGAGGAAGCAGCCTCAAAAACATTAAACTGCTGCAGATTTCTTGAGAAGTCAGTGGTGAGGCAGAAAACAAAGATGCAACCAAGTACCCAGAAATTCGCCCCGTCAGCATATAGCTACCTTCAGCCCACCACCACCCCTCTCCTGCCCGGGCTGCGGGATGATTTGTTTTGCCGTGCATAGAGCAGCTTGTTTGGTTTGGTTTGGGTTGGGTTTTTTTTTTCCCACAACGTTCTGGGCAGCGAAGTAGCAGAGCAAGGAGGTGGAGGGGAGTTGT
>NW_009635762.1:289-7800 GCF_000690535.1 Cariama cristata | reverse complement strand
GGGATTGGTGGTGGGACTTCCGGCTCCTGCCACCTCACCTGGTGTGGTGGCCGAGGTGTTTTCTCCACCTCTGCAGCCACAGCTGTGTCCTGGTCCTTTTGCAATATTTGGAAGTGCAGTTCAGCAGCAGTAAGGAGAGGGGCAAGGAAAGGAGGGAGCCTCCCAGGAGAATACAGGAGGTCTGCGATGGGAACGAGAGATCCTTCAAATGTCCCACCAGAAAGTTACCGCCAGCCTCTGCCTTTCAGAGAGCATCACTGGGAGATGCCCCCTGTGCAGCCGCCTCTAGCAAGGGGCTGTTCCCACAGAAACATGGGTCCAAGGGTTTATTTTTCTTTCCTAAATAACTGATGTGGGGAAAAGGCAAGCATGACTGTGGGATTTCCAGGGTCCATGGAAACACCACCATTTTGGCATCCATTTCTGTTTCATGTGCAACATGGGGAAGATGGACCCTGATACCTTCACACCTTTTGGGCTGTGCCTTACTCCACAGGTGACATTTCAGGCACTGTCTGTAAGGAGATGATCCAAATGAGCAGAGATGTTGCAAGCCATCACCTGGCAAACAAATGGGAGGCCACTTCTTTGTCCAAAGAACACATTTATTCCCCCACCCCCAAAATATTGGAAGAGTAAAATGTTTCCCTCAAACCTCACAGCATGACTCAACAGGGACTTATTCCCAGAGGAGAGGCTGTTCTAACCCACCTCCTTCCAAGCTGGCAGTAGGAAGCCCTCCCAGCATGAGGCTGGGGGTTGACCCCTGTGATGTTAGCAAAACCAGAGGGAAAAAAAAGAGCTTTTTCCAAACCTGCCTCATTTTCATTTTTCATTAAAAATTATGAAGGACATGAATTTTTAGACAGCTGTCAAGTAGATTCACTAAAACTGGTTATGAGACTCAAATCTGACTATTTTACTTGCCTTACCTAGAGCAAATCTTACCTTTCATCTCCCCTGCCCCTTGCCTTGCTCCTAGTTTTCTGTTGGCTCCAGTTTCACCAACGATGGGAAATTTTCCCTCTCTCCCTGGGTAAGTTTCCTCAGTTTGCCAAGGCTTCTGCTTCTTGTGCTCTGCGTTTTTGTGCTAAAAAATTCATGTGGAGATACGGAGCTGAACTCAAACCAACCAACCTCGTAGGGTGGTTGAGGACTCCAAACCCAAATCTTCATTTGAACATTCACCACTGCATCTCTTCCTGCAGAAGTAAAGACCTTCTCAGCCAAAATTCCTTCTTAATGGGGACCCACTTTGCACCTCATCTGTGGAGGGTCAGAGCAGGGATCAGTCTGACCCCCACATTGAATGAGGGAACTTCAGCTGAAGCACAGGATGTCAAATCACGAGGTCAAACCAGATAACAGACGACCTCCATCTCAGCCTCAGCTCAAGGTGACAGCATTTCTCCATCCCCTGGAAATGAAAGGTAGAACTGTATTGCACCACAGAGCATTAAAGACCACGGCTTTGCCCACCAAAACATCCCTTCCAGCTGGTACTTTGCTACCCTCTTAATATGCATTCCTATGTGTACAGTTCTGCTGAGCAATAATTTTATATACAGCCTTTAAGGCACAGTTCTTCCCATCTGTCCCAGGGTTTATGCAGCATTTCCACTGCTCGTGCTAATGGTACAGCTCTCGGTCGAACACACACCTCTTTCTCACTTGCCTCAACGCCATCGCAATCCCTCTCACACCAAGCAGCTGCATCTTTATATGCGACAGCAGAGTAAACCACTGCTGGCAGGATTTTACCACCTTATGTTCACAGACTGTTAATGTGCAAAAACCATTTTCTCCAGTTTGTTTGAAAACACTCAGCGCCTTTTTTTTTTTTTTTTTTTTTTAAATTATTTCGTGTGATTTGTGGCTCACTCCTCACAGCTCAGCTCCAGCATCTGACTGGGGCTGGTTCCTCTCCTGTCACTGGTGAGCGCTGCCTTTGCAGCCAGGGTCTTCGTGCTAATGCTAAAGGAGCGGCAGTTTGAAATTCCCTTTCCACCTGTCCTGAAGACAGGAGATTATGGAGGTACAGAAACGTAAGGGAGGTGTAATACGGTCAGCATGCAGGGATTTGAAAAGCAAGTATCGAAAGAAACATTATTCTGAAATATATTTACTGAGTCCTTCTTTTAAAAGATTTCCCATCCCATAAGAGCTTTCATTCAGCACAAGCTGGCAGCAGTCCTCCAAGGGGAAACTGGAACATAAATGGCAAAATAAATCGTATTTCTCCACTCAAAATATGCCAAAGATAAGAAAGTTATCCTTTATTGCATCCATGCAGTAAAGGCGGGTGCCCAGCCAGTACAGACCTGTATGTTCAAGGGACAGTTGCGCCATTTGACTCGGTTGATCTGGAGGTTTACTCATTTCTCAGCAAATGCAATCCCTTCTGTAAAATAAAGTAAAATAAAGTAACAAAACAGTAGAAGAAAAGATGTCATTTTATTCCTGCCTCAGGTTGAGGGATGGGCGATGTAACGCTGTCAAAACGACCCCACTGGGTTTTGCGGAGAGACAATTTGTGGGGGTCCGTGAGGCAACATGGCCACATCAGGACAGCGCCGTGAGACGAAAACCCTACTGCTACGCAAACGCGCTGTCTGGAGCTGGGCTTTGAACAGGCAGTTTTCCACCGTTTTTAGCTTAGCCATATCCACAGGTGTTAGGAAAACCGGTGTGAAACTGTCCTCCATAGGATGCTGCCAGCTTAGGCCGTGTTCGTTGCTCTGGCAGCGGAGATGTCCCTCTCGTGTTGTCCTTGCAGAGGATGGGCTCGCTGCTCCAGGTTTTGATGGGCGGGAGGAAGAGGGGATGCTCTCCCAGACATGAGCTGGAGATTTGCCTGAGGAAGGGAGGCTGCACTGGGCTTCAAAGACTTTTTTTTTTTTAAATAACACATCAAGATTTTTTTTTTTTTTTCAACTCTGTCCCCATTTTAAAGAGAAGTCCTAGTGTAATTTCCATGCTAATCAGATGAAAGCTTGCAAAATACATTTCCTTCAAGATGTAGGGGCATGTATTAAGTTAACTCCGGGTGTCCTGTGACTCTGTCAGTGACACACACCATTTAAATCCATGCAAATGAAAACCTTGCCCAGGCCACAGGCAAATTCTTTGCTTTTCCCATGCTGCTCACATGGAGCTGGAAATGTTCGATGAGTGAAGTCTTAGTGATGCATTTCAGCAATAATTCATATGCTATACATAATTTAGGACCTCGCTGCAGTCCCCCCGTAACACCCGTTGTACAGCGTGTACACACAGGGCCAGACAGCAGCTTTAAGGAGGCTCCAGGCATAATCAGCAGTGAGAAGAAGTTTGATCCATCTCCAATTTGCACCTGCCAGATCATGAAGGAAACTAATTGGATTAAAATATTGTAATTATCATTTCATTTACGTGTGGTAAAACCTTAGGGAAATATTTTAAATGGCAGAAAATTTGAGGATGCAGTCTCTGAAGTCTGCTTCTTAAAAGCCTAATGCTCGCTCTCTCCTCCGTTGCCTGAGACTGGATTTTTATTCTTCGGAAAAGGTGACTTTGATGAGCGATGTGTGTGTTGCCTGGCATAGCGCACAGACCACAAAACACTGCTTGGTTTGATCACGGTCATATTTATCAAGGCTACGTGAATGCCTTTGATATCATCAGTCCACAGTGACTGTGCCCAGCTCTCCCTCCTGCCCCTACCCAGGCAAAATTAGCCTTAAAACACCCGTAAAGGACTTGCCCCTGTAGTCCCACAGCCAGCCAGTTGCAGGGGTGACTGAGTCCAGAGGAGGAGTGGAAAGATCCTCTCTTGGGCTGTAGTAGCAGCCTCCATTTCTTCTCCACAGGGAGACAGTCCTGTGTTTTGGGGTCAAGAAGCTGCCCTTGGATGCCCCAAGGAGCATTAAACCCGACGCAGCACCCAGCCCCGCAGACCTACCTCACAAGCGGGACACACGTCCCCGGATGGGGCTGGAAAACCACCCGCCTCCCGGCCCATCTCCCAGGATGGCGTCCACCAGGTCCATGGCAGCCCAGCACGGCCGTGCCCTCCAAAACAGCGGGGAACAGGGATGATGTGCTGCATCTGGGCTGATGGCTCTCACCAAAGAGCAGGGAAACGACATGCAATCAGTTTCAGAGAGTAATGAAGCAGAATACAAGTAAGGTCAAAAATAACCCAAACTCACGTCTCCTCACGCCTAGTGGATGCTCTTTAGGGGAGATGAGATAACTTTGTGTAGGGCAGCAGATTTACTTGGCAGGTTTACAGCCAGACCTGGGCTTTCCCCACGCCCGCATCAGTTGAATACCTCAGCCTGGATCAGGTATGAAGCCACTCCTGTGAACCGGGTGCTCAATGGCGAGTTCTGTGTCAGAAGACGTCTAATTAACTTCTTTATTTCTTCTGTGTCACTGATTCAGGAATAAACAGTCACAGCCATGATGAGAAATATCATATAATGTTGCAATACTCCTGTTTTCACAATAGCCTTAGGGTTTGCTGACATGGAGCTACTGATCAAGAACAACTTCAAGCCTCACTGAATGGCCAAGCCTAAGTGCGTAGAAATTTTATGTGTTCATCGAGAGCAGACAGGTAGCGACAGGAGAACAAATATTAGCCTTATGAGAGGGAAAAAAAAATTGAAGGAAATATTTTAAGGAGTGTATTAACCCTTCACATGAGGACATGAGGCTTTGAAAAGTCTGCTTGGTAATTCAGGCCCTGCTCGTGTCAACGGTGAAGCACAAGAGGACACGAGGGCAGCTTTAGTAGCTGCCTCAGCACCTTGCATGGCCGTTGGCAGCCCGGAGCCTACCACTGACACACTTACCTGATCTCAAGGTTACGGTTGCTTTTTTGGGGCCAATACACAGATCTGATTTTCAAAGGGCCAGCACCCCACCCAGTCTGGAAACTGGAGACTTTGTAAGACGTGTCCCATTAGACAGGCAGAAATCAATGCCTGCTCGGTCATTAGTCATTCTGGAAACCTCCGCCTTGGTGAGTCAGCAGAGGTGCCTGGCATACCTGGCAAGCTGGAAGGGAACCCGGTTTTGGGATTATTTTTTTTTCCACCACCCCAAAGTTTCCAACTTTGCACAGGCAGCAGTCAGCCCCCCTGGGAAACTGCCCAGCAAGGAACACGATACGAAACCCACTTCTGGTCTCACCGTGTCACATCTAACCCACCTAAGGAATATTTAGCCGATGAGTTCCTTCTCTCCAGAAGAACAGAAAACAAGCAAATCTCACCAAAGCAAATTATTCTGTTATCTTCTGTTAAATGCACAAGCCCAAGGGAAACAGAAAAAAGTCTGAAAAGTAGAATTTGCCCATCTTTTGCTGGGCTATCTCCAAGAAGGGAGCACCAAGGACAGTTGTACAGAACCACACCAAACAGAGTTGGTTCAGTTGGAGCAGAAACAGAGCTTCTTCGCACGTGTTGCTTTGCCTCACCGATGACACAGGCTTGCCCGCTGTGCTGGCTGCCGAGGGACACTTGAACAACTCTTTAAACATCAATAAGTCTTTAGCACCGCTCAGAAGGAGCTCAACTCTCTTCTTTGTGCTGTAATGAAGCTCAATATTATTTTTTTTTTTACGACGTATAGCATTTACTTGGCAATGAAACTTTCCCACCTCCTCTCCTTGGAGGTTATTGGGGAGATCCCCGGGAGGCTGCTTGCTCAGAGAGGTGCGCTGATATGGTCACCCGTGAAATGTGCCTTCCTCTTGTGATGGGACAGGGAAAGGAGGGGGCATGCAACTGGGATGTGAAGGGGATATTCTTTAACATAGGAAGGAAAACATGACAGTTAGAACAAGACTTATCTCAGCCTCCTCCTAGGAGTATGCCCAGCTCCAAGCTGCATCAGACTCTTGCTATTTCACAGGGAGGATGAAAAAGTCTGGTCAAAGGGACGTAAATGGCCAATCCTGGTCCTCTGTGCTTTTCCTTGGAAGAAAAAAGGTCATTTTCCTTGGAAAGGACACAGATGTGATGAGAGAGCCGCTCTCTGTCACCTCACAGAGGAATTTTACTTGTGGTGTGAACTGTCTGCCTGAGCACTGCAGAATGGATCGCTCAAGGTTAAATTGGATTAAACTGTTACAGCTCCGCTTTCCCACGTGTGGTTTAAATTTAAACGCTATACGTTTCATGGTGAGTTATTAAAACCTTCTTGGCAAGGAGAACTCATCTCTGTATGAAAAAAAATTTTCTCCAAGTTTGCAAACCTACAGGGAGGCCTTAAGTCAAGTTGGTGAGATTTCCAAGTGGAGAGAAAGGAAGAGCTGAGGTATTTAATCAGCGGCGTGTGGGAGCGGGAGCCCTGCGGAGCAGCCCGGCCCCACTCTGCCATGTCAGCTGCTCACCAGGTTTTCATGGTCAGCGCCTTGGTCCCACGTGTTGTGCCCGGCGGCGCAGATGCTCCTGGAGCAGAAGCTGAGCACGGCGCCGTACAGCACATTTGGAGACAGCAGGACGTTCTGGGCTGGATGCATGGACATTTTTGTAAATACTTGTCAGCGTAAATTAACAAACAAGCAGCATGGGAGGCCTTGAAATGTCATTCTTCCGAGAAGTCCTATCCTTCCAGTTTCTACGGGTATCACTCAGCAACGCGGTGATCTTTGCGTGGGGTGGGTGTAAAACGTCACATTGAGTTTTGGTAGAAGCCACACAAAGATGATCGCTAGTATCATGCACAGAGATGGCCGGTTCTGCGTGGCTACTGCTCCTCGCCGAGCTGGGGAAGCCCTCTGAGAGGAACATCTTGCCCAATTGCTCCCTATTGAACCTACTAGCCAAAAGTTGTAAGGCAGACCACTGGCAAGTGCAGTGAGAGAAACGAGTGGAGAACTGTAAGGAAAAAAGGCCCAGACCAGGCGTTTGTGGGAGGGCAGCAGAAAAGCAGACCTTTCTCCGGCTCCCCACCCCAGGGGAGGACATTAAACGCCAGCCCCAGTGAGGACAGCCAGCAGACACTTACTCGTTCTGCGTTCGCCAGGCTCTACGTCGAGCCTCAGAGGACTGAACTGCAAAACGTTCAGAGCTGGTTTCTGTTCTCAGCTGTCACAACGCGGCAGGAGTGGCACTGGCCCAGGCTGCCCTGCTCCGCGTGCTTCCAAAACCTGCCTCGTACGTGCTGCTGTCACAAAAAGCCGCTCTGCTCTTTTCAGGGGCCGGGTGGTTTCCCAGCCTGAAGCCTCCAGCAGGTTCCCACATCAGCCCAGGCTGGCACAGCCATCGTCTTTGAGAAAGTGAAGCGCAAAGCTCCTGCCCTCGTCCTTACACAGCCAGCAAGGAGATGGGGCGGCCCCACGTGCCGCGGGCTCCACGCACAGCCAGGCCATGGAAACCGAAGAGCAATTGCTTTGGGCACCGAGACTTGGCTGAACAACCTCAATTGATTATTTCCATTTCAAGATTTTTTGAGATCAGAAAAAACACTAAGGCGCCTCTCATCTCCAGCTGTAATTCCAAGGGGATCTGGAGGCCCGG
>NW_009635762.1:0-212 GCF_000690535.1 Cariama cristata | reverse complement strand
CACCCACTCGTGGCTACGTGGGCTCAGGGCCTGTCGGAAGGGTCGAGCTCTCCGATCGGTCACTGGCATCCCTGCGCTAAGTATACGTGATTATTTAGGGGACATCAATCCAGCCCCGCTGTCTGAAATCACCTAATAGAAAAAGAGTTGTTTGTTTATTTTTTTATATGAGGCTGGAGGTTAATCGGGCTGCCATGAGCTGAAAGCTGGAA
>NW_009635761.1:0-43316 GCF_000690535.1 Cariama cristata | reverse complement strand
GGGGGAATGGAGGAAGCACCTGGTTTTGAAGGAGGGTCGGTATCTGCAATAATTATTGTTGTCTTCTTTAGGCCTCAGGTCTGGCAAACTCGGGGAGCAGTGTGAAGCCGTCGTTCGTTTTCCCAGGCTTTTCCAGAAATATCCTTTCCCTATTCTCATTAATTCAGCGTTCTTAAAGCTAGCTGATGTTTTCAGAGTGGGGTAAGTATCATCAGTCGGTTTCTATCCATTCAGATCTTTGCTCCATAGCAGTGCACTGCGTCTTGGAGTGTTGTTGCATTGGAGCCTGAGCAGTTGTGGGGTTTTTCTGCTTACCTGATAATACAGCAGTGCTAGCTACTCTACTGAGGACAAGTTGTGCTTGATTGAAGCTTTCTTTCCCTGTGTTTAGTGGACATAAGTGGCTGTGAGTGATCAATAACACAGTTCCTTTCCATGAGTCCTGATTTGAGGATGCTCTTGCTGGCTGGTTTAAGTTCACTGGTGTAAATTCTGTGCCATAGGCGTGTTCAAATTCATATTTAATAAACAGAGGAATGGTCATATGTGCAAATTCCATCTCTAAGGAATATTAATAACAAAGCCCAAAGTACAGCTTTTCCAAGTGCCTGATGTCTAAGTGATGCATGTGACGGAATCGGAGTTACCTGGTAATAGCTTACAAAGTTATATGTTGTTGTTGTGGAATCTTCACTGTTGGCTCCAGGAAGGGAAAGAAATTCCCTCACACCTGGCAATGGCAATTAGGCTTTTCTGTCTTAGTTCTGGACATGCCTTTCCAGGAGAATTAGGTCCCTAAGTGTGCACAAAACAGGCATCCGCTTACACACCTTCTCACAGGTGTCAACAGGTTCATTTCCCTGGAATTGGGCTTAAATTTGGCGCTACCTGTACTACAAAATAAAACAATAGTGTGTTAATAGTATCTTTTTGACTATATCAGTCTGCTTAAATATAATATTTCTAAAGCATAGACCTTTTCTTGTTTTAATTTACTCTTGGAAGTTTTTTAAAAATTATTTCATGTTTAAAGTGTTTGAATTTTTATTATAAAACAGGCTGATAAAGAAATGTGTGTGTCTTCTAATAGAAACAACTTCCTGAGGCTGTGTGTGCTGAAAGTTACGCAGCAGAGTGAGAAGCACTTAGAGAAGATCCTAAATGTGGATGAGTTTGTCAAAAGAGTTTTCTCAGTAATTCATAGCAACGATCCGGTTGCTCGGGCTATTACACTTCGGTATGTATTACATAAATGAACCTAACTTACTTCAGATATCTAGCTAATTATTAGTATGCTGGTCTGAAATAACAAAATCTGCAACTACCGTGAATGAAATGTAGGAGGTGTCTTATACATTGCTCATAGAGTTAAAAACACAGACATCTGTCTTTAAGGGGGGTGAACGATAAGGATCTGCGATCAGAAGAAGGTTATTAACCCTTTATGATGGTGAGAATTTTGTGGATGGCTCCAGTCAAAACAGAATTTGCAGTGTTGAAATTTTGTGTACTCAAGAGAAGAAAAATTAACCTGTGGTATGCATATGCCAGTCAGTAGCTATATGCAATGTATCATATGCTGCCTATGATACGTTTAGACAAGGACCGAAAGGAAAGTCCTTCCTTGTGTCTAAATTTTTGTTAACTTGTAACCAAAACTTTTTTATATGAACCTTGTTCTGCTTGCACCTGTTTTTCATTTATCGTTGTCCTACAAGTTTACTGCTTGTTGGTCTCTGATCAGTAACTTCTAAGGAAGTGCCATTGTATTATTGATTGCTTTGGACTTCCTGGAAATCAAATGAAAGAAAAAATAATAAAGCTATCTCTAATGTCACTGTCCTGCTTTGGTGTCTGTGTCTCTAACGCTATCCAAAGTGATCATCTTAACTGCATCTTCCAAGTCCTGTGCAAGTGAATTCAAATGTGAAGAGAGCACTCTTCTTTCTCCCTTTGTATTCTTTTCTTCTATCCATCTAGAACTGTTACTGATTTCACTATTGAAAGATGGGAGGCATTAACAGGGGTTTGTTTGATCATCTTATCCATCCATATCTTTCGTCTTTTGAAATTTTGAGATTATGCTTTCATGCTCTGATGTCTTAGAAATCTGTAAATACAGTATATCTAAATGTTTTCCTGTAGTTCCACTTCAGTTGTTAGCTGGTATTGAGCGCTATCTTTACAGACTCCTAGAAGTCCCAGGAATCTGCTCAGTTTGAAGAAATACTTAACTTGCTAATCAAATCACAGGATGCATCAGGCGAAAGGTTAAAATGGCTGTTGGTTCAGTGGTTTCAGATGAAAATCTTCAGTTGATTTGTTTTTATCCTCCTTAAGTAATGTCAGTAAGAAAGAACATGCTGAAAGAAAGATCTGCTAAAACAAAACTTGTGGCATTTTATTGCTCGGTAATTGTGTGTAAATATTTGCATAGAACTCTTGCTAAAATTGCCATCAGTGCAAATCCTGCATTAATTCCTCTTTTAATTGGATTATGATAAATATGTCCACAAAGTATCTTTGCGATATTCTTAGCAAACTACAGATTGATTTGCTCCTTTTTTTAGCAGTTACACAAAAGGTATTGCACAATTCCCAGTAATAACTTTATCTCACATCAGCAAAAGATCTTAGAAACAAATGATGAAAGTCAGATATTTGTTTGCTTGATCATGGTAAACTTTTCTAGAAACTTTTCTTTCTTAGCATGTGGTTAAAATTTGACTGTTCAGACATTTGTCGCTTACTTCTGCAGTCCTAATTGGGAAGAGGGATAGGAAGGGTGGCAATGGTTCTCTAAATGTTTTTTTTTATCCCTCTAGACTACTACATTTCTGAATTTGTATCCCATGAGGTGTACTTCATGTGTGTCTGAAAATAGCCTTCAGTACATTTTAGCATTAAAGCTGTTGTATTGATACCAGAAGTTGAAAGTAAAAGCATCTTAAAAATACTTTTTCCCAATGCCATAGTGCACTCTTAATTTTATAAGAATTCTTGGTAAGTTTCTCACTGTGTGCATTTCAAGCTAAAAGGTATCAAAATGTAATTAGTTTTTTATTAAACCACTGACATAACCCACATGACAAAATTTGTTAGCTTTTAATTATATGCCTACTTTTTAGCATTTGTTTGTTTCTGTAAGAGACATGAAAGAGCACATATATATATGAAAGTAGTCTTTTGGCCAGTCCTTTTATGTTTCTATTTGATTTCCATCTTGTATTTCTTCATGATCATTGGTCTTCCTGATTTCGCGGTGATTTATTTCTGTAGGATGTTGGGCAGCATGGCGTCTATTATTCCAGAAAGAAAGAATGCACATCACAGTATTCGTCAGAGTTTGGATTCGCATGATAACGTGGAAGTTGAAGCTGCCATATTTGCTGCTGCCAACTTTTCCGCACAATCAAAGTAAGATGTAATTTTTCTCAGTTTTTCATATTGCAGAGAATGGCAACTCTATTGATACTGGCATTCACAAGCCTTAATATTTCCTTTTGTAGTGTGCTAATCATATAATTTATAGCAAAACATTTAATTATGTGCAATAACAGTATTGTAAAGAAATCTGAATACAAGTTTAACAGATTTTTTTTTTTTTTTTTCTAAAATAGTAATGGAAAGCTCATAAATATGGGAATGTAAAGTGGAATAGCAGCTTTAATCAAGGATTGTTTTACAGAATTATGTTAGGGAACAAAATGTAGAGCTGATTGTCACTTTGACAAATTTCTGAAAGCTTCCACCTTATCGTTTGATCATGGCCACATGCAGGAGTTCTAAAACGACTTTGGTCTTGGCAAGCACTCTTTTGTCAAAGTTGTTATTGTCAAAACACAGTGTTTGGTAGTTCAGTTGAGTTTTAATTTTAATTATTTTTTTTCTTTTTCATTTCACCTGGTACTTTGTCTTTTCTGTACAGGGATTTTGCTGCTGGAATATGTAATAAAATCAGTGAGATGATTCAAGGTACGTATGTATATGGAATGATAAATGGGAAAAGCTCTAATTTCTCTGAGTTCTTTAGTATCCATATGTAAATATTGGATGTCAGAATGCTGTTGCTCTTATCCTCAGATGATTCCAGTTTTTAAATTAAATTAGCTAACCAATAATCTAATGTCTGACTCTTGTGTCCTCTTAAAATCTAAGTTCTCAGAATGCCTGTTTGATGAAGAATAAATCTCATCTATAGTATGATGAATAAACTTATATAGACCATCACAGGTTGCTTCGGATGAGTTAATATGTGTGTTACCTGCAACGAAGCAAGGAGCAACCTTATCAAAGAAGCATAAAAGTGCTTGGTACAGCTGTTGTTAGCTGCTAGCTAGTAGAGTGAGTTGAAGCTAATGCAGGTGTCTGCACAATCTGCATTCAGCAGTGGTAGCAATGCAGACATACTGTGTGCCTCTACTGCCAAAAGCCAGTACAAAGGACTAATGCTTTGCCTATGTTTCTCTTCCTTGTTGCAGGTTTGGCCACACCGGTGGACTTGAAATTGAAGTTGATCCCTATTCTGCAGCACATGCATCATGATGCTAGCCTGGCATCCAGCTCCCGGCAGCTGCTTCAGCAGCTGGTAACATCGTATCCCTCTACCAAGATGGTCATTGTTACTCTGCACACCTTTACTCTGCTTGCTGCTTCTTCTTTGGTTGACATTCCTAAACAGGTAATTCTTTCTAATTCATTCCATCAACTTAAAGTACAAAGTACGTTTAAAAAACCCTCAGATTCTAGCTGATGCTTAAAATAAGTCCTGATCGATACGCTAGGATGTTTGTTCCTATGTGCTATAGAGAAAGAATACCCAGAAAATTGCTGCTGCTTTCACATTTTTTGCCCTCTCTGGTCCCCTTTTCAGATAACCTTATCAAACACAGGAACCCTTCTTTACAGATCATAACCTGTCTTTCTTTAAATCAACTAGGATCAATCAGCATTTAGGAAAGCAAACACCCTGACTTTTTCTGAAAATGTTTCAGCTTACCTGTAGAACCCAGTCTTCACTTTTCACTGCTGTGTATTTTCTTGGGTCATGGGTGTGCCTTTTGCCTTCCTTGCATGCATGCAAATGAATATTTCAATAGCATAGAGTGCATTTTAAAATTTATTTCTTAGAGAACTCTGAGAAATTTGAATCTGTTGCTATTATTTAGGACTATAAACCAAGTTGTGGGAAAGCAGTGATGGAAAAATACAATGCTTTTATGTTCTGATAGTGTGCTTTGTGGGCGTGACTTATATAGCAGGTCCGAACACAGTGACATTTGAGATTTGTCTAATTAATCCTTGCAAAGTAGTCATGAAAATTTATTTGCTTTCTTTCAATCCTGTACAGCTATGGAAGGCTGGTGTCTGTACTCTTAGACTAATAGCATTGATCTGTCTGAAATTTTTTTTTTTGGGTATGACTGATTTCTGTATTTGAGAGCATGCTTTTGATAGTACTGAATCTAAGCCAACCGAAATGACATTAGAACACTTGATGTGCCTTTTTTTATGGTGATAAGCATGGTGATTTAGGCTGTATTTCTGCAGCGCAACAGCCAATGCTTCTTAAAAGTGATGTAGCCAGGGTGGGGATGGGAAGCAAAATGATGGCTGACATGTTCATGCTTTTTCATGCGCTGGTTATTCCATCTCCGTAAATATGCAGGAAATGAACACAACAAAGGACATGTAGTTAAGTGTCACTTAATTTGAGTTAAATGCTTTGGAGGGGGTGGGTAGGGGCTGTTTTTGTTTGGGTTTTGGGGTGGTTTTTGGCAACTACTGAGGTATACAAGGTGTGTCTGTGTTGCTTTTTGTTAACTGCAGATCACGCAGACACCCAAATCAGCATCAAATGCCCAGAATTCTTGCTGGTAGCATAATCATCACAGTATAAGGTGTTTACTGAGCTTCTGAGTGATGTTTTATGGTATTTCTGCTAGTGCTGAAACAGGTCTCAAGGCATCTCAGTTGTGCAGGGTGATGTAGGGAAGGGCTCATGAACAAGGAGAGCGGGATGGTAGAAATTGGCTGTGAGACTGTGTTAGCTTGCCATGGCATCACAGCCTAAGTAGGAGCTTTTCCACGTGGCAAGTAATCAGACAGATAAGGCAAGTTAGTTTTGGCTGAGTATGCTCAAAATTTCTTCACCAGTACTTTTGAAGAGACTTCCTTCTAGTAGCATCTCTCTTAAACAATGAATTAACTTTGTTGCAGATCCAGCTCTTGTTGCAGTATTTGCAGAATGACCCCAGGAAGGCTGTGAAGAGACTTGCAATCCAAGATTTAAAGTTGTTGGCCAACAAAACGCCACACACATGGAGCAGAGAAAATATTCAGGTTTACACATTTTTAAGCTAAAGTTTATTATGAAACTTTGCAATTGACTGTAGAATTGCTTGACTCCCAAAACTTTTCAGACAAGTGAAACTAAACTTTTAATACAGATAGCTCATGGGACGTCCTTCCCTCTGTCTTTTCTCCTGCTAATCTTTAGGCACTCTGTGAATCTGCTCTTCACACTCCTTATGACAGCTTGAAACTGGGCATGCTATCTGTTCTTTCCACGTTATCAGGGACCATTGCCATTAAACAGTACTTCAGCAGTGCTCCAGGTAAGAAAGATAGATTAGATGATTATCTTTGGGATTTGTAATGGGTTGGCTATCTATGAATAATCAGTTTCATCTATATACTTTATAGTGTATTCTTAAACTATTTTTGAACTTCAGACCACTAGCTGAGAGTTGAACTGTGTCCATGGTCTGTAAACTTAAAATGGAGTATTGTATACCCAGGAATACTCATGAGCTAAGATTTTGTTCTGGATTTTGTGGGTAATATGCTATATAAAAGGTTGTTTTACCTTTGAGTCTTCAGCTTTTCTTCACAAAATGAACAAATGTAATGCCTCTCAAATGACTGACCTGCATTTTGC
This sequence comes from Cariama cristata, assembly GCF_000690535.1. Taxonomy (NCBI): domain Eukaryota; kingdom Metazoa; phylum Chordata; class Aves; order Cariamiformes; family Cariamidae; genus Cariama; species Cariama cristata. Next base: position 36,376 of record NW_009635761.1, on the reverse strand, counting down.
TTAAGGTGCTTTGAAACCATGAATTTGTGTAGTTTTTGAGTAGCATGGAGACTTAATGGTGTGAGTGTGGGCTGACATGTTACTCATGCACAGTGAAGCTATGCCACCCTAGTGGGAATGACCTGCTTCAGAACCAGGTGAACCTTTCTGGTATCTTGTCCTTAAAATGGTGATCATACTGTTTTGTTTATCCTTCTTGAAGGCCAGACTGCCCTAATGAGTATTATGAGCCCAACTGCATGGGCTGCAGAAATGGAGAAAAATAGTACATCCTCTTCAGTCATTCTGACATGTCTTAATAATTAATATGCTCACCAGCTTTTTTTAATCAGGTATAATATTTCTTAAGGCAATATTTCTCTAAGTCCCTGAAACACCAGCCTTTTGACTCAAATAGTCTTTCTCATGTATGTCTAACTTGTGTAGTATTCGGGAACGGAGGGAGAGCCTCTGTTTGTGTGTGGAGGGAGAGAGAGAAAGGTATGTTTTCATCCTGTCCTTTAAACATACAAAAAAATATAATCCTATGTCAATACAGTTTTTTTTCAGAAATGTACTTGAAAAGATCTGTGGTGTAATTACGGACTGTGCTGTTTTATGTCCTGTTTGCTTTGTCGTTGTTTAGGAACAGCAGCTACAACTGCAAGATCATTTGATTTAGTAAAACTAGCACAGGAGTGCTGTTACCATAATAACCGTGGCATTGCAGCTCATGGTGTGAGAATTCTGACTAATATATCAGCCTCTTGTCAGGAAAAAGGTAAATGAAAGCAAGGACAATGAAATTTGTCTGTTTACAGGTGCTTACCTGTAAAGCACTTAACACATATTAACTGGTCTTGTCTGTGAACCTGTCTGTAAATCTCTCTGATCCATCACACTGGTTAGGGAAAATGGGGACTATAATCTAGCAGAAAATATTCTGTATGATTTTGTGAATGGTTGGAAAGATTCTATCTTCGTCTAACTTATAGAAAATTACCGTAACTTGTGCTAATTACTAGAACTTGTGCTAAAGAAATGCTTGTCTTACCTTTGCTGTAAGACTAGTGAATTGTTTGTCAAGTTTTGAATACTATTTGTACAAAGTCTGTTGCAAAATATATCAGGGCATTTAGAAGTCTTAGTCTAGAGATTTATGCATGCTCTACAAATGTCACAATTGGTGTGACTACTGAATAGTTACCCGAGACATGGAAAGGCAGAATTGTTTCTAATCAAAATAAGGTAAAGCAGAGGTATTGGAAGATATTTATCTGTCATGACTGCAACACCAGTGCAAGCGTTACACCCATTATGGTCAGAAAACATAACAGGGAACTTACTCTGTTTTTCTTCTTAGATCTTTTGCCTTTGGAGCAAGATGCAGTTTTTGGCTTAGAAGCTCTTCTTGTTCTTTGTAGTCAAGATGACAGCCCAGGAGCTCAGGCAACTTTAAAGGTGACATTACTGTTGTCTTCCCCTAGCACAGAAGTTATAGTAATAACAGCTGTAAGTTATAGCAGTAGCTTGTATAACAGAAATGCTAGTGTGTATCAGGTCCTTTCTGGTGGAAGCATAACATACTGGAAGGAAATGAAGATTTTTCTGTTCTACCCATAATCAGAGTTCAGAGTGGTAGAGAAACTGAGCACAACTATAGTGCAACTCCTCTCAGCTCTAGAGTAAGTTGATTGTTGCTGGGGTGGGGGGAGCATTCCTCTCAGAGGAACAACTGTAATAAAACATGAACTTGAACATGGAATGGAGCTGTTTCTGGAGGACAAAGAGAATCTTGGAGGTAACCTGCTTTTTGGTGATGGGGATGTAATGTACATGATTACAACACTTTTATAAACTATCATTTTTCTTTTCCCACTTTGTAAGCTACTAGTAATTTTATCTGGTTATTTACCTGTAAAGGCTGGTGGTATGAGAAAGAAGATTATTGTTTCTTTAATTTGTGCGATGTTTTTGTGCTGTGAGCTCAGGGTCAGAGACCTCTTAGAAAAATCTCATCTTTTATAAAGTACATGGTTTTGAAAATACCAGATCTTCTATATTTCTGCAATCATACTTGCAGATAAGTGTGTCTGGCTGTTTTATTTTTAAGTAGACATTGTGTGTGTTGTACCTGTTGATTATGTGAATTGCAGATCACGTTAACTTGTATGGTGAAGCTAGTCAAGTGCCGTCCTCACCTGAGCCAGTCAGTAGTTGAATCCCTGCTGACCCAGTTGCATAGCGCCCAGGATGCTGCTAGGATTCTCATGTGCCACTGTTTAGCAGCTATTGCCATGCAGCTGCCTGTCTTAGCAGATGGGATGCTAGGAGACCTAATGGACCTCTATAAATTAATTGGACGATCTGCCACAGATAAAAAACAGGAACTCTTGGTAAGACCTCCTTCTGGTGAATAGCCCTTCATGGATAAAGTCTATATAAACTACTGTGGATGGATTTTATTTAAAAAGGTGGCTAAGCCATTTGTTATGTCCAAGTTGATGCGCCAGTCTATAGCTGCTATTTTCAGTTTTGCTTTAACTTTTGACTACATGTCAGTGTTCAATGTTGAAATACCTGAGATGGAGCAGTGTATTCCATTAGACTTTCCAGCAGATGGCACTGCTTAGACAAACAAAGCTATAGAAATTATTGGGGTATCTGCAAAATATAGAAAAACGAAATGGCAGCTCAATTTATGTATGGTACACTGATGCGCATGACTTTTAATATAAGTGATAAAAATGCTTTTAGCACATCTATTTGCAAATGAATTTTAAGAAAGAAATGATAAGCTTCCTGTTAATTCATTTGGAGCATATGAAATATCTCAGTTAAAAGCCATAGTAAAGATTCTTTAAATGAAAGTGACTTTCATCTACAAGAAATACTTGGGTTGCCATAACTACTTAAAAGATATGACTGAGAAAAGTTCCTCAGTTAAAATGTATGTTTAATCTTCTGTGTAGTTTTGAGTCCAAATCAAGCAGATAACTTCTGGTAGTTTAGGAAACAGAATTGGCTTTTTTTCTTGTTTTGTTTGGTTCCTGAAATGTAACTTTCTTTCTCACCCCTTCACGCTTCATTAGGTTTCTCTTGCCACAGTGATATTTGTTTCCAGTCAGAAAGCTTTATCTTCAGAAATCAAAACTGTTATCAAACAGCAGCTTGAGAATGCCTCCAATGGATGGACAGCCTACAGGATAGCCAGGCAGGCTTCCAGAATGGTAAGTGAAAGTACCTGGAGGAAAATGGTTTGGTGTGGTTGGAAGGATGCTAGTGATTTTTTTTGAACTGGAAAAAGTAAGGAAAATGGTAGGACTTGGGAGGAGGAAATGAATAGAGGGCAAAAAAAGTAATTTCCACTTTTATTCCCTGGAATGCTGGTTCAGTTTTATGCTATTTAGGGCAGTCATCCCATCGGAATGGTTTTTCGCTTAACTTTTTGAAGTATTTGAGAAAGAAGCGAGTAATGACCTGATACTTTCTTGAGCACATGCCTAATCTACATTGTCTAGCCCTTCTTTAGAAGGTGATAGAGGCCATCCTGATGTGTGCTTTTCTTTCTACAGCATGACGAAAGGAAGAAAAATAAGTTTCCCTTTTTCTTTCAGCAAAGTCACAGATGGGCTTAGAATTACATAGAAACCCTAGTATGAGATGCTGCGGTAAAATTAAATTTCGATATTTGTTTCTCATCTTGTTGAGTTATCTTGTATAAATAAGTACTATATATAGACTGATATTTCCATAAAATAAGCATTTGTGCTTTTGTGAATATTGTCATGATCAAATGATTGGAGGAAGTTTCACTATGTCTATTTTTAAAGTAAGAGTAGTTCTGGAGATGTTACTGTTCTCTTATTTGTGTTTGTTCTGTAGAAACCCTCAGCCTTCTTTCATGTCCACTCGTAGAAACATTCTTGTCATTACAGGGCAACCATGACATGGCCAGAGAACTGTATCAAAGCCTGCTGACTCAAGTGGCTTCAGAGCACTTCTACTTCTGGCTGAACAGCTTGAAGGAGTTCTCCCATGCAGAACAGTGTCTTACAGGTTTGCAGGAGGACAACTACAGCTCAGCGCTTTCTTGCATTGCTGAAGCTTTAAAATCCTATCACAAAGGAATAGCATCACTGACGGTTAGCACAAATTTTCTACTTTAGTGATGATGTTTCTGTGTACTGCAGCATATCTGTTTGGTTTCTGTTCTTAAATCTCTGAGAAGTTTTTAAAGGTGTCTGACATCTGCTAGGCTCTCTCTTCTTGAGAGGACTGCAGAGAAGAGCCAGTTGTAACACACTGCATCTTCAGAGAGAAGATCCGGTAGCTCAGCTAAGTGTGATTAGCTAGATTTCTCTTTCTTTATTTTCTTCTCCCCTCCCCTCCCCGTCCCCACTTCCTGCCTTGATCAGATCATATGATGTGTGATGGATCTTTTTTAAAGTTACAGTACTTAAAATTTTCCACTCCTTGTCTTGGCTGAATAAATGCTATTGTAATAGTCAAGCCTGGGAATTTTTCTAAATTGGCTGCTATCTTCTCAAGATATGGAGAAGGATTTAATTGTCTTCCTCCCTCCTGCTGTGTTCATGTTGCATTGTATTTGACAATGTGATCCTAACAACAAGGCAACACCAATTTAGTAAGAGGAGGAAGGACAATTCAGTCTCATCAGATCAGCAGAATTCAGATGGTCCCTCCCTTTTATGCAGATACTTCCTGCTTCTCTGAAATGGTGAAAATAGCAAGAAGCTGTGTGATGTCTGTGAACACAAAGCAAAAAAGCATTAATGAATATTGACCTTCAGTTCTTACTATGAAGTTGCTTCTTAACAAAAGACGATCCAGCTTCGTACAACACTTTTTCTTTCATATTTTAGTTTCCATGAAGAAATCTTTACATACAGTTTTCTGAAGCTGCTTTTTTTTTTTTTCCATTTACTGGAGCTCTCACTGTTGTGACGATTCAGATATTAGTGTTTATTAATAAACTGTCCCTGAATAAGCAGGAAGGATGCATATTTTACACCTTTGTCCTCTGAGAGAAAGCTCTGTCATTCCTGAAGTATTTGTCTTTAACTTCTTGGCTGAGTGAATTTGAAGGCTTTTAATTTAACACTTCAAGATTTCTGTAATGTCTAGAAGACATTGTGGGGGGGGAAATCTCATCTATTTAGATGTTAATAATTAATACAGGCAGGAAAATAACTTTCTTAAATAGGTCACTCTGTGATTCAGTCATTTAATTAGCCTTTCCCTAGAGTTTGGGGTTTTTTTCTGTTGAAAGATTCCTGTCCTCATCTCCTTCTGCTGACTTCACTTCCTGCATGTTGGACATAGTGCTTTTCTGGGTGCAATACCTTTCTTGTGGGCTGTTGTGGTCCAGGGGAGTAAGTACAGGTTTTGGAGTGCTAGAGAAGAGGAAGTTGGGTTGTATTGCTGGTTGTTCCTGGCTTGTATTGCTCTGGACCAATTTCTAACCATGCTTGAGTGTATCAGCTGTTAAAGGAGCCACTTGATGCTTGCATCTACAGAACTCAGCATTTCAAAGGGGAGCAGAGTGCAATGAAGTGCACGATAGTCTTACTGCTGAACACTTTTGCTGTCCCTTCCCTCTGACTTTGGCTTTACTGTTGCTGCTGTTTCAGTGTAGAGCATGACTCTGCACTGTTGGTACTGCAGACCATTAGTGCGTATGATGAGCCCTGTGTAGTTGTCTACTTTGTAGCTGGAAGACACTGTGCCAGTAAATCTGTTGCATATTTTCAGTCAGCCCAGTTTAGCAATGATGAAATATTCAGGCAGTGTCTGATCTTGCCATAAAATTTCTCAATTTCTTCTTGATATACATGCAACTGTCTGTCTTGCGTGGTTGTATGCAAAATGTTCTCGTGTGAGTTAGTCCACTTGTGGAAAAAATTCCCGTTACCTTATGGATGAAAGGTATGGGGGGGAAGGGCAGGGACTTGCCATAGAGCATAATCCACCACGGTCCCCATCTGTCTCAATGTATTTGCTTGTATAGTTAGCAAAGGTTTTGAGTAGGACTTGCTCTTTCTGACACAGAACATGCATCTCTTTGGAAGTGCTGTGCTTATTTTTCACTGCTGGTAATCCAGAGAAGATACAGAACTTGAACAAAGCACTAATATAACCGTTGAATAAGTGGCACGAACTCCAAATAAGTTGATAACAAGTGGTGGTGTTTGAAGAACTTGGCTGAACCAAAGAACTCTCTGTCATTTTCAAAAAAGAATTGTAACTCATTTATTGCTCATGACTATATGGGTAGCAGATAAGGTAAATTGCAGTATTAATGAGACAAGCTTGTATTTCCATTTACAAGAATCAAGTCCAATTTGCACTACTAAAAATGTCTGGATTTTCTGATATAAGTACTGGTACTTTACTCTCTATAAAAGCGTGTAATCTCTGTAGAGCAATTACAGTGCAGTGAGATCTCTTCCACAGAGTGTTTTCTGAAACCACCCTTGCAGAATAAACTGAACAATTTCCATTCAAAAGGGATTATTATTTTATTTTTTTTTTATGCCCTTGGAGAAGGGAAGGCAAAGTGTAGATAAGAGGGGCTGAATGGCTCAAGTGATGAAATAGTCTTACTCCTTTGGTTGAAATCTAGCTCAATAGTTTAAAGTGGTTGCAGTTGGCTGATGTTTCCTCACTTTAGGCAATAGTGGGTCAGTTCTCAGATGACGTGATGTTTAGTGAGAAGTTAGTTTGCTGCTTTCCTGCCAGCAAAGAAATGGTTCTTAGTAAGGTTTTGGGATAACACCTCACTTCCAAAACTGACCTTTTCTGTTGAGGAATAAGAAGCAGTGGGGAAGACATGTATGAGTTTAACATACATCCATTCTCTGAGTAAGAGAAGGTCCCAGTGCTTTGTTTTACAGATGGCTTTTTTCCCTATGAAGAGAATAGTGTACTCTTCTCAAAATCCAACAATATAAGAAAAATAAGTAGTGGATTTTTGGCTTAACTAGTATCAAACCTTGAGCGCTGCAGTTTACTCACTTCTGGGTCTCCTAAGCTGTCACAGATGTTTCTACAAGTCAGATAAGCTCTTAGGGAGCAAAGTTTCACAGAACCATATTTTCTCAATAATGACAGCACATCTACTCTCCTGGAGTTATTTACTGTTCTTAGTTGACACTTCAGCAAATGCAAGTTTCAGTGCCTCTGTAATGTTCCTGTCCATTTCACTGTTCCAAAAAAAAATAAATCAAAGGTTATCACCCCTTCCTCTTGCTGCAGGTAACTTCAGCCAATTCCTTCTCGTTTGGCTGATGCAGAGAACCTCTTTTTCAGTCCTTTGTGTTTCTGTTTGCCTTCCAATTCAGTGTGCTCTCTTATGGTAAAGACTGTCTGGACTAATGTCATTTGAAGCCCAATGGCTTGGCCTTGGAAAAAGAGGAAATAGGTGCCCTAATAATACTGTAAAAGCTTAGTCACATTTGTTACAGGGGTGCTACGCTTGGAATATGACTTAGGTAATTACCTAACTTCAGTGTTGTTTATATTCGACATGATTTAAATTGAGCAAACCTGTTAAATGTAGTTTCTAAAAAAGCAGCTTTTAGAATTGAACTGAAGGGCTGAGTTGGCTGATGAGATAGTTCAGTGACATTGCAAAGTTATTTTATCGTGTTTGCTTTTGACCTAGATTGCCAACATTCCTATTACTGTGTTTCAGGCTGCTAGTACGCCGCTTAATCCGCTGAGCTTTCAGTGTGGATTTGTGAAACTTAGGATTGACCTTCTGCAAGCTTTTTCTCAACTTATTTGTACCTGCAACAGCCTGAAAACAAGTCCACCACCAGCTATTGCCACAACGATTGCTATGACATCAGGAAATGATCTCCAAAGGTGTGGACGCATCTCTAACCAGGCATGTGTTCTTGTTCCGCTCTTGTGCAGTTACGTTTGACTCTGGTATGAATTTTGCTTCTCAGCGAACATATTTGATGAAAGAAATGAAAAGTGGTAGCGAAGAGTTTTGCTAAATAGTGAGTCTTGGTTTTCACCTGTAGCTATAAAAATGTCTGCCTGTAGCAGGCCATATTTTGAAGTTGAGCATGTACGTATGTTTTTCTCATACATTCATGCGCACAGCTTCCAAGGTTATGCATGTAGTAAGCCACTCAGTATGCTCAAACTTGCAGCAAGACCTTTCACACCTTGTTTGGAAACACCTTAGATACTGTGATTACGCTAAGGAAGAATATATACTTTAGGATCGTAGTGCAACTCCTTTTGGTGAGTGTTGGCAACTGACTTGAGACTGTGCAGAACACCAGGGCAGTCTGCTTCTAAGATGCATGCAGTCTGCGAGAAGGAATCAGTGGGTAGTCTTTGAAAGACGGAGCAGTTTGATTTACTAGTAGTGGATGGGGGAGGTGGTTGTTGGGGTTTTTTGTTTTTACATTATTTTTAACCCAAGGAGAGTATGTTGGTCCTGTGTTACAGGAAAAATATCTGTTTAGTGCATGGATAATAGTCTGTCACTTTGGTGATTTTTTTTTTTTTTTTTTTTTAATCTGTGTGAAGAAGCAAGAACTTAATATATTTTGCCGGAATATGTTGTCTTATTCCTTCAGTGTTGTATATTATAGTGTAGTGGTTCTCTAGATGTTTGATACTTTGTTCTGCTTTGATTTTTTTTTTTTTACTAGTAACACTGTCTCTGTAGATGAAACACTCAATGGAGGAATTCCGAAACCTGGCTACACGGTATGGAGATCTGTATCAGGCATCTTTTGATGCAGACTCAGCAACTCTAAGGAATGTAGAACTGTATCCTTTTAAAATCTTAGAATTTTTCCACTTTCCTTCTCATGTGGACAGCATGAAGCTTAACAATCCTCTTTTCTATGAAGACTGGAACAAAGTAATTTTGAAGCAGTTAGTAACATAAAAATTAGGTACCAATTGCTTTTACCCTATTTGGAAATAAACATTCCCTTATTAATGTTTGGAATTACCTTATGAACAAGTTATGACCTAAAGTTGCAACACCGTAAAACTTGGGATTTTCATATTTCTTGCTCTATGTTTACTAAAGGAGTAATGACTGTAGGATTACTTCACAAAAGATAGAGAAATAAGGAAAAGTGCCAGTAAATATATTGCATATCTTGTTTTAGATGCCAACATTGTAAGTCTTTTAACTCTTTAGTATTAATATCAGACAACAGCAGAGCTGCCTATTGATTTCACATGCAATAGAAGCTCTGATTTTGGATCCAGAATCTGCAAGGTAGGTTTGATAGTTAACTTTCTACTCCTCTGCTATTTATTTCTAAATCCTTGGGGCTTTAAGCCTAGGAATTCAAAGAACGTTCAGGAAGTTTCTCAGTAGACCCTTCTAATTCTGCTCTGGGCAGGCTTGAGAACCTGTTGCTGCTGTGCTATACTTGGCAGGCTAGTGACTGTGTTTCGGGTTCTGCGTTTTATACTGATTTTGCTCTTGAGAGCACTATACTGGACTTGCCTTAAATATAGACTTGCATTAAAATAAAAAACATCTTTTAATCTATTCTCTAGCCACCTATTTTAACTTGTGTTATTCTGTGTTAGCTCCCATACCTGCTGTTGGCACTTGTAAGGGCACATTAGTTTCCTTCAGAGTGCTGAAAATATATGCATTAAATTAATTTAAACTTCTAATGTAAATCCATCAGCTCTGGCTCTTTTTTAACAGTGAACTTATACCCGCTAGAAAATTACACTGAAGTACCTATGAATTGAATCACTCTTTAAAACTCCTAGGCTGAGATTAAATGGAAGATTATGTGGATAAACATCTTCTTAAATGTGTGGGTTTGTAACTGGAAATAAAAGTGAACATCCTGAGTGACTGTCCTACTCATTATGAATTAAGCATTGCTTAGGAAATATATTAATTAATCATGCTTGTAAAAAGTACGAAGCTGTGGACTTCAAAACATTAGGTGTCTGGGAGTTGGAATTGTATTCGGAGTGTGAGATTACAAACTTCCAGATCTAATCTTAACTCTGACTGGCATTCTTGCTTTTCCTTTAGTTGAGACTTTCAAAAACATTATAAACACTGCAGGTTTAAATAAAAGCCAGGAGAATTAAACACTGAAGGCTTAGGTAAAAGCTAGGGGAATTAAGCATGCTGAGTCTGTTAGACCTGTAACTGCTTCAAGTGAGAGAGAGTGGGGGACAATGTGGTGGGTAAGCTGTAGTTAAGAAAGGGTTTAAATGTAAAGGGCAAGTCTTAGAGTGGAAAATAATGAAGAAACAGAGTAAACTGTTTGAAAGACATAGTTATTTTTTAACGGATTTCAAGTTGCAACAGAGGATGGTCTTGTTGGGCCTGTTTGGGAGTGAGCCTCCCCAATTACGATATCGAAAGTATGTTAGACATGATGAAAAGTTTTTTATTTTTTAGTTTCCAGGAATATAGCTCAAATGGAACAGCACATGTTGAGAGTGAATATGAAAGAAGAATGATGTCTGTATTTAATCATGTCCTGGAAGAAGTGGAATCCCTCAACAGGAAGTATGCTCCTGTGTCTTACTTGGCAAGTAACAGTTTTAAATGTATATCCTGTAGACAAAGTTTCCAAAAACTCAGCAACTCCATATATCTGTGGTGGTCAAGACATGGAAGAAGAGCACACTCAGTTAATTAACATAACCTCTTACTGGCACATATGATGTCTACAGAGACTCACTACTTCAAAAGTACTTCCAAAAAAGGTTTTGCTAAGACATCTGTAACCTTACTGGTCTGATTAAAGATAATGTTTTAAAAATTCTGATACTAAGAATATAGCAGATGCTGATAAGATACCTAAAATTAGCATCGAGTCTGTCGATCTCTTGCCACACTCGCATTCAAATACTGAAGTACACTCTTTTTGTTCATGCTGTTGTCATGAAGGAATTCTTCCCCTACCACAGGCAGTGCTGGAGGGTCCAGCACTATCCTAGCTTCAGTTGCTGAACTGTTGGCAGTTAATACTGTGTTTTGTGAGTATGGCGTTTCTCTTATCAGTGCAGGTCATCAGAGAACACAATGTAAATTGTGCTGAATGCAAACAGTGAGCTGATAACATACTCCTTTACAGGGCTAGTATGGTTTTGTCTTTTACTGTTAGTGAATATCATAAGGCTGAAATGCATGTTGATGGGAACAAGGTAGTTCATTTGTCATGGCTGGCATCTATTTGTCTTGTTTCTAAATTCAACAGTCCGTTCCGATTCCAAATAGAATAGAAAAATTGGTTGTGTAAAATGTAGCAAAGATAAACCCTGTAAACTTAGTTGTCACTGGCTCCATACCAATGCAGCTTGGTGACTTCAGTAGCGCTGCCTTTGCTCATCTGAGCCAGAAGGATGGTAGAGCACAGTGGGGAAAGGAAGAGTAGACAAGAGGCTTAAAACTTAATTATTGCACTGCATTAAGTTGTGGTAGATGCCAGTCTTGTTTGCTAGGAGGGTAACTATTTGTTTGAAAGTTTGTGTGTGAGGGTTTTGTATATGAGTGTTTCAAACAGATCCTGTTCTGCTGACTAACACTAGGACTGAAATGATTTTGATTTTTCTTTTTCTTGGCCTGCTTGTTCTTTCCAGAACAGAGGGCAGAACATAAACAGAGAAGCTGAATGTAGTCACTGTCATCATAGTGGCTGTTATCCTATAACTGTATCGGTATATTTCTGGACTTCTAATGGAAATTACTGCAGTTTCAGTACCTCAAGTGCATGTCTTTTTCCTATGCTATGAATGATATTTTTCTCAATTGTTTTGGCTCTATTTCTTACAGCATACAGCTTGTCTGTGCAATGCTGTCATTGCATTGTTGAAGGTACCCCTTTCATTTCAAAGGTACTATTTTCAAAAGCTGCAGTCTACAAGTATTAAGGTAAGTACTGCTCAAATGTGGCCTAAAATTTCTCTTCATATAGTCTTTACTTCATGAGAAAAACCTTACTGAAGGCACAAAACCTCAGTGTTTTTAGTGAAGATACTTAACTGTAAATAGCATCTGGGTTTATCTGTTAGGAATAACCTGAATAATAGGTACATATGATCATTAAGAACCACTAGACTGTGACTTAGGCAAGTAGGATTGAGTTCTTTGATTGCAAAGCCTTAAAGATGTAAAATAACTGGAATTTTTGTTGTTTCTGAGTCTGCAAAGCTAAACTATCTTCTAGTCCTGGGAAGGCAACTTTTATAAATTCATATTGTTTTTCCTTTTCCTTTAAAAAGCGATGTTTACTATCTTGGAAGAAAATTGTAATATTTATCAACTGACTGACTAAGAATGGCTATGTGACCTTCAGTGGTCTCTTCTCTTTTTTTTTTTTTTTTTTTTAACCAAGTGTTCCTTTTTTCTGGGAAAAGTGAAAGCCTTAAGATTTTTAATATTTACTCTTATTGCATTTTACTTCTCTGTTCAGCGTAATATACTCACCTGTGGCTATATTGTAGAAGATTTTTTTTCAGCTTCTTTTAAAGAAGTGCAATTAATGAAATTGATATAAAGACCACATCTGGTATTGCTGATGATGCTTATTAATTATTATAGTAACGAGTCTCAGGTATAAGTTCTGTGTTTTCATTTGCTGGTTTCCCTACCAAACCCCTCCCTTCAAAATCTTTCTATAAGGTGGCATTCTGTTCCGTCCTTGAATTGTGTTTGCTTTTCTGGAGGCATAAAATAATATTTTGATCTGTTTTCTTGTGTGTCAGCTTGCTCTATCTCCATCTCCGAGGAACCCAGCAGAACCTATTGCAGTACAGAACAATCAGCAACTGGCCCTAAAGGTAGAAGGAGTGGTTCAGCATGGATCTAAACCAGGCCTTTTCCGTAAAATCCAATCTGTCTGTCTAAACGTTTCTTCAGTGCTGCAGAGCAAATCTGGACAAGACTATAAGGTATGGATAGAGTAGAGTCAGGAAGAGTTTTAAGCTTTCTTGCTGTATTTTCCTGCTCTTTTGTTTGGCTCTAGTTAGCAGAATTTTCAAACTGAAATGAATGGGTGGTTCTGTAATCATCTCACTCTTGACAGTTGACATTCTAGCACTGGCCAGAGCCAGGCATAGTGCATGGAAGGGATCTGGGATTTTTAAGTCTGCTGTATGCTGATACCTTTTTAGCAACAGCGTTTCTTCCAAACAAAAGAGGCTTTGTGATGTTCAGAACAAGTCATTAGGAATCTGTTTGAGATCAGGAAAATTCAACCTAGCTATATATCATATGAAACTCCACAGGGAAAAAAGGCAGGAGTAGATTATTCCCTACCACGTAGACTCTAGAACTTCCTTATCCTCATTTTAAGGGTTTACTTTTGTTTATGGAAGTCAGGAGGACTGTCCAAATTAAATAGCACCTGAGGAGATACATGTTAAATTCATGTTAAATTCAAGTCAACAGATTTATCAAATACTGCATGTCTGAAGTTCAGATTCTGCTGACATTTAGTGAAAGGCCTGTTTTGGTGGATTTTGGGGTTGTTTTTTGTTTGTTTAGTTTTGGAGGGGGGGAGCATTGAGGGGGGAAAAGGGGAAAAAAAAAAAGTCAGTTGCTTTTAAAAAATAACAGGACTAGGAAGTGTGTAATGTTTGTCTGACTCATGTTACTCTGGAAAGCTAGGACCTCAGAGAAAAAGATTTGTTAGCTACCTTGCATCTGTGAATAGATATAACTCATTGATGAAAAAGCACGTCAAGCTGGCTCAAACATGCACATGCATTGGTTTAGGAAAATTGAGGACAAAGATTTTTCTCTGTTTTTTTTTTCTCTCCTTCAAACAGAGAGCAGAACTTCAAACTTATTCTAACAGGTATATATAAAATAGCATTTTAACCTTCCATGTGTTCTCAGATTCCTATTGACAACATGACCAATGAAATGGAGCAGAGGGTGGAACCACACAATGACTACTTCAGCACTCAGTTTCTGTTAAACTTTGTGATACTTGGCACCCACAACATCACCGTAGAGTCCTCTGTAATAGACTCAAATGGTATTGTCTGGAAAACTGGGCCTAAAACGACTATTTTTGTTAAATCTCTTGAGGATCCATATTCCCAGCAGGTTCGTCTTCAGCAGCAGCAAGGACAACCGCCATCGCAGCAGCAGCAGCAAAGAACAGCATACTCACGGTTTTAATTCCCAGAAGTGACTCTATCCTGATCAATGGTATTACTGTTTTTCTTGGACCATTCTTTTTTGAAAGACCTACAATTGTAACCTGCTCCTAGAAAGTCTCAGATGCCAATTTGTTGTTTTGTAAATTGTCTGGCATAAATTTGAACTTGATTCAGGAGAGGCAACTCTGTTCAAATTTGGAGTTGTGCTTTTAATATGAGAACTTCTACCTGATCTCTTCCCTTGTTTTCAAACCTGTTGCAGCAGGCTCCACAATTGTTGACAGCAGGGGACACTAAGAGCTCTTTGATAATAATTTCTGTACTTTATTTTTCTGAAGCCCATAGGTTCTAATGTAGGCTTACAGGACATTGGTAAACACTTTGGCTAGTTATAAAGAACTGAGTGTAATACCAAGTCTGTATCTTTTAATGTGAAGGGATTGGCAGGAGTACTTAGATTTTTTTTTTTTTCTGACATTTTAATAGCAATTTCCAGTATTTGGTTGGTGTGTGTATATTATTACAATTCATCAGCACTACTTAATGCATGCATCTGAAGGTAAAAAGGTTGCAGCTCACCTCTCAAGTAGGAGACTGCTTGAGGGGTTGCTGTCTGGGGAGTCTTACAAGAGGCAGAATTTTACAGGTGGGAACAATAACTGTTTCTCAGATGATACAGAAAAGATTACTGTGTTGTTTTTGAATCTTCATGTATCTCTTTTTCAGAAGGCTTTGGTTTTGTTGGGATTTTTGTTTGCTTTTTTCAGAGGGAAGTTAACTTGGAAGTCGTCACTCGTTTTAACTGCTTTGTTTTTTAAAAAGGAATTTTATATACCAAAGCTTTTGTGTAATTTTCTGTACTCTGACCATTTTAGTAATCTTAATTGTTACTTTTACAGAATAACTTGAAGAAGAATTTCGCAAATACTAGAAATTGGTTCAGAATAATTTTGGAAATATGCTGCTTCATATGTAGTTTTCATGCTGCCTTTCAGATATAAAAGGCTGAACTCTGCCTGTCTGGACTCCCAGGCAATAAATCATGTAACATGTCCTTCACCTGGTCCTCAAATAATCTCCGCTTATCACTTTGCGAGAAAGTATGAACCACTTGAATGGTGAGGAGGAAGGATGGCACTTTCTTACAGACTTCAGTTTGTAAATGGTTTAATCCTTCTCATTGGAGCAGTTATTTTCATTGTTACTTTCTCGCTAAATTCCTAATGTACTGTTATTTCTTCAAGTAGAAGCTGACTAGAGCTTGCAGATTCTGCTTGCTTTATATGATGAGAATATGGTAATGAATTGTTATAAGCCTTGGTTTCTTTGGCATAGGTGGATGATGAATTGTTTTCACTGTGTTTTCCTGTAATAGTTGCTTAAGAATTTGACTTTCTTCCTCTTGGCTTGAGACTAACAAAAAAAATAATTGGAAGTGATCATGGTAGATTTTGTAATATCTTGGTCAGGCTATAATCCTAAGCAGAAAAGATAATTGGGATGCAAGGTGGAAATAGAAGACTCACAAAATTACTGAAAAATTCACCAGCTTCCTTCTTGAATCTGATTTTTATTTTGTGCAGGAGACAGAAACTACCATTGCCTGTCAAGCTGGCTGAGGAAAGTGGTGGTTTCTGTCCTCACTTTCATGGTTATGTATTTACGGTTTTATGTGTGTATACATACAGCTATATATGCATGCATACATGTACCTATAGCTATGTGTAGTTACATAGTCCAGAAAGAGATAGTTCACATAGTGTTGTGCATGCAGTCTGTGAGACTGAAGATCTGAACTCTTTGTGGTTGGTTAGGTTTTTTATTAAAGTTGTAGATCATATCTTAACCTCAAAACCCTCCTTGTTGTAATGAAAAAAAAAAAAAAAAAAAAAGACAAAAAGACCAAGAGGTCAAACAATTATTTTTTTTTTTTTATCCTGCATAATGAATGTGTGCTTCTTGCTCTGTTATTGACCAATATCTTGCTGGAAACCTGTGATGGTGGCATTCCAAAACAACTCAGAAATGAAATGAAACTTCCACATTGGGGAGCAGACTTTTCTCATAAGTCATATGATGTTCACAGTGCATAGCTAAACTTATGCGAAGCCCAGTAGGAAAAAAAAAAAAACTTATCCAGGGAAAGCCCTGACCTGGCCTGAGGCTTAATTGTCTGTGAGCCAGTAAGATTAACCCTGCTGCAGTTGGAAAAATTGTTCCTTCTCCAAACAAGTTTGCTCGCCTGATCTGAGAAGCCTCTAGAACTCCAGGAACATGTGTCAGTTTTGGAGCTAGGCAAGTAATAACTGAAGTCTGAAAATCTGGATGTTAGGTATAGGAGATTGCAGGGCGAGGGTAAATGTTGCTGTGCAAGTATCAGAATTTCTAACATTCTGAAGGATTTCTCATTCTGGCTCATTTGCAGGTTTGTTATATGTGCGTGCTGATCAGGATAGGCCCTGGGCCTGTACTAAACTGTCCTTTTATATAACCACAGTGTTTTATGTTATGTGGGGTTTGTAGTGAGGTTATTCTTTGGGTGTTTGTTTTGTTTGTTTTCAAACATTGTGTATTTTTTATTCCTAATACACTATGAAATACACTTGGCAAACAGGAACCAAGATTTTCATAGAAATCAATAACTCGAAACACGCAAAGAGAAGTGAGGAAGGGTGTTACAGTTATAGCTCCAACAGCAGCTTTCTGTACATTGCTATCAGCAGTGAATGTCATCCTTGACTTAAGAGAAGCAGGGAGGTTATATTGCTTGAGTCCTGCATTCTGTTTCTGCTACTTGAAGATGTGCAACAAAGAATCTAAAAAGTACTTCTACTGTATGGGGCCAAGTTAAATCTCGCTAGTGTTTCTCAATAAACAAAGCAGTAACTTGATCACTATGCATAGCTGCACACTAATAATGGAAGGCAATTCAGATCTTTTTCACTTACTGGCAAGAGAAAGAGGATATTAAGTGGCTAGACATCGGTCTGGAGGCTGCTGCTAAGAATTCAGATAACAAAAAGGCTTATGCAGGCAGCTACATCATTATCTAGTCTTAATGATTAAGATATGCTTTCATCTAGCTTTGATAAATTCTTGGGCTGGGGAAGGGTGGAGATGATCAAATTAAGATGACTGGAGGTGTTCGTAATATGTGCAGTTCTGCATTAAGCAAATAGTAATTGGTGCTTAGGCTCCAGAATTCAACCTGACTTCTCTGTGGATGATGTAGCCAGTTACTCTTTGAAGTACTGACTACTCACTTTCTTGTGAACCTGTGCTCAGACGTACCAGAAAGTGTAATTTCTAGATTTGTGGCTGATCTTTTGCTCAAGGCAATGTGGAACTCCACAAGGGGCAAGGAGAGAATTTCCCCTGTCAAATTCTGCCTTCCTCTGGAATTTGGAGTGTAATCTCCTGCTGAGGTCACTTAAGTGTGTTTCATAAGTGATTCCCTGAAGTTGCACTCATCACGGCTATTCATGGCATCTTAGTCTTCCCTTTTTTCCCATTTCTGTTTCCTTGGATATGCACTCATATTACCTGAGGACTTGAAATGCCTTAATTTAGCTAAGGTTTTTGTATTTGATAGTGGATATATGCATATCTTTGACTTAAATCCTGTGAAACTGTACAGGAATTGCACAGGTCTAGAAGCAAGTTCAATGGTCCTTTAAACATATGCATAAACTTTTAAAATTACTTTCTTTAGTGATGTCACAACTTTAGTTAAAAAAGAAAACTTTTTGAAGGAATTGATAGAATTTAAATTAATTATATTGCATTCCTAAAATCTTTCTTGAATTACGTTCAACGTGTGTGTATGTATACAGAGAAAGAGAGATCTCATACAACACAATATGGAAGCGTCTTGCCTTCAACATAGTTCTGTTTCTTTTCTGGCTGTCATCTTTCTGCTGGCCTACAGTGCTTTGCTGTTGCCTTGGTCAGCATATTTACACGTGTGCCTTTTTAATTCTTAGCAGCATCTTCTCAAAACAATCTGTTCTTCTTGTGGCCGTGCAGGTGTAGTCAGGTATGTGCATTGTCCAAATTGAGAAGGAGGGGAAATAAAGGAGGGTAGAGGGAGGGACTTAGGAGCCCTGCCAGCTGACAAAGGAGTTCTGAGTTGAGTAGGGCTCAAGAACTGGTAGTTCCCTCTGACTGCTCTAACCCAGCACTCAGCACTATTGGAGCTGCTCTTGACTCACCCACATAAATGCCTCCAAGGATGCAACCTTACATGCTAAGCAAAAGGAGACTTATCTAGAACCTTAGCCTATTAACCTCCAAAGCAGGGAGAGTGATAGAGACAAAAGCAGTTCTTGAAAGCAAGGGGAAAAACAAGTGTTCTATTGCTTTTCTTAGAAGATAGATTATTCAGTGTTGCAGTTACTTTCTCTCCATGTGAATTTAAGCCAGGTGCTGTTCTGTGTTACCAGGAAACAAGCCTATCTTAGTAGTGACCTTAGCTCCTGAGTTCTTTGTACTCCAAGGGACATCTCTCTGACAAGGAGCAACTGCTCAAACTTGCTATTGAAATCACAGATTGCATGTATTTCAGTAAGCAGTCATCCCAGTTGATCTGCACGCTTCAGAAAGTTGCTCTGCTCTGCTGATCGTCAGCTTAGTGTGGAGAAATAGGAAGTATCTTCTTGGTGTTCTCATTTGCTTTTAGGATAAAGTCTTCACCTACCTCTTGCTTGCCCATCTCAACACAATGCCAATGAAATTAAGGACAGTTTGGCTGTTTATTAGTGGAGTTTCCAATTAGCCTCAGCCTCCTGATCCAAGGACCTTAGACAAGGCAAGAAGAGCATTCAGTGAATTTGGGGGGGGGGAATCTTTCTCAGGATAGAAAGAGCCTGTGGCAATGTCTTAAACTCTTCAGTCTACCAGACGCCTAACTGTATTAAAAAGTTGATTTCTCTTTTTCAGTGCTGAAACAGTGACCCAGTAGAGTAGTCCAGAAGACCTGCAGTATCTCCTTTTCTGTAGAAATAAAACTTAGGCCATAGGCACTTCGCAGTCTTAAAAAATACCTTTTTTTCAATGGATAGAGAGTCTTACATTTACATTCCCTCAGATTTGAGTTTGATAGGGTTTTCAAGAAGTCTTTTAAAACTCTGATTAATAAAGCAATTGTTTGGAGTTTTTTGTGGATATCAGTTATGACTACAAAGCTCCAAAGAAGATAAAATAAAGACTTGTGTGGGTGGCTTTAAAATGCCTTTGCTCAACAGTTTAAGTATGTCACTTGCTGGCAGTCCATCTCGTAGATCCCTTCCCTGCTTTCTAGAAGTACTAAATTTAGGAATGCAGTTAATTTGAAATTAATAGCTGTCCATGCTTAACACACAGCTTCTGACTACAGGGCAAAAACAATGAGTAGCAGTTGAACTAGAAGAGACTGTATGTGTTAGATATAAACTGAACCATATGCAGATGGGTGGACTCTGTGAAAGATAATGGGTGAATCTTCAGGGTACAGGTTCATGCTTTGCTTAACATGGTTTAGGTGTGTGGTGGTGTTGAAAGGGGCTCTCTCTGCTGCTTATTCCAGCCTTCATCTTTGCTCTTTGCATCAGATCATGAGTTTATCCAGTGAAAAGAGTTTTGTTTTTTGCGAGGGTGTTTTCTCAGCTGAATCAGCAGGTTTGTCTTGGCTGACTGTGCAGCAACTTGATCAACAGAGCCAGTACAAGGAAGGTGCTGGGGAAGAAGTATAATGTATCCTAGAAGTAATAATCAACTGTTGGACTGACTGACCGTGCATCTGTGGTATATTTTTGTATTTAACACAAGTCTGGAGGGAACAGTCTGTTCACATACATCTGAACTGTGGCATTTCTGCATGGCTGGTTTGAGAGGGCAGAGATCACTGCAGTAGTTACCAGGCAGCTGTCTGGCCTTACCATCTGCTGTGAGTCACCACCCACGAGTGAGGCAGCGGAAGGGAAGAAATGCCCTTGTGGAGCAGTGGATGAGGCCAAACCTGGAGTGAGTTGTCAGTCTTTGCTCTGGAGTGGGTGAGATATGCTTTGAATATGTCCTGATTTGCAAGTAATGCATATAGGCAGTAGCTAACAGTTGTGAGCGGTGACACCTGTCTGACTCGCCTTGTTTCACAAAATCCTAAAGTGCGTGGATGTCGAGGTTCTGATTTCACATTATTTTTTATTTTTTAGTTATAATGGTGTTATTCCTACATTAACACTTTGAAATTTTTGCTAAAGCCACTTTTATCATTTAATCTTAAATCCACTGGCACTAGTTTCATGGGTACATATTTGCAGAAATTGGCTGTGCAAATGACAATGTTCAAACTAGATCATTGTCCACTGAGTCAAGTGGAAAAGCAACATTGATGGAGACATCTCGGAGCTAGTCATCCACTTCAGACAGATAGGAAATTCCAGCAGTTGTAATAATTAACAAAAAAGTTGTCTGACCTCTTCAGAAGGTCTCTTCCCCTCATGAAATGAGGGACAAAAGCTGTTGTAATTAATTATGCTAATTGTCGTAACTCATTTAGTGAAGCTGTCACTCTGACACATTTTTTTCCTAAGCAGTGTGAACTGATTCTGTCTGCAGCGTACAAGCTGATAGTTTCTTTCCTTTGTGTCTCTCTGTCACCAGTAAAGAATTGACGTGCATTTTCATCCTTGCAGAGGAAAAGATTTACCTGACAGTCTTCTGTGTCCTGTGAGAGGGATCCAGAACCTTTCCTTGTTTTGCCTGTTGTAAGGGTTTGCAAGTTAGTGTGGATAAAGTCTTTGTGAGTTGGGTAGGAGTTTCTGAGAGGATTAATTCTGAGTGCATCTGGGTAGTACAACCCACATGATGGATCCCCTAGAGAGATTTGTATTTATGTTAGCATGTATACACTAGGTTAAGAACAAAAAAAATACTCTTTTTTTTTTTTTTTCTTATTTTGGGGGGGAGTGGGGCAATACAGGTAAAACATAAGGATAGCTTCAAGGCTGTAAGTTTAGTTATCTTCCTGATATTTCAGCCTGACCCAAAGCACCTAGTTATTGTGTGTTGGTTTTCCCATGTAAACAAAGAAAACCAAAACAAAACCCTAATTCCTTATGCTTTGCTGTTCAGAGTTTTAGAAATTCAGTGATCCTATGGAAGTACAAAATACTGTGCTGTTTTGTGGAAAGGTATTTTTTCTTTTTGTATAGGAAAAGGGGGGTCCCAACCCATGACTATTAGGTGTTTTGCAATACCTATAGTAGTCCAACTTGGCAAGATAACAAAACCAGTGCAGAACTTGCATGGCAATAATGCTTTTGAGAAAAACTATTTTAAAATGCCATGCTGATGAATCAGTCTTTCTCCTTTTTTTTTTTTTTTAATGAAAACTTTTGTCAGCAAAAACCAGTGTGGCAGATCAGGTACTCATGTTCAGGTCTGTTCTTTAGTGATATGACCATTTACCTGTGTTCTAATGTAGTTTTTTGATTCGTGAGTTCTCACCTATGTCTGACCACTTATCTTCTGCTGACAGAGATGAAAATTTTCTTTGGTACGAAAAGCTGCTGGGAGCTTGATGCCCTCTTCCTGCTGTAAATCTTAAACTGCTTCCAGCGGCTCCAAGGCAGCCCAGGGAGGAGTTGGCATTGGCCATCTCAAATACTTTGCTATGCAATCTGAATAAATTTTTAAAATGCTATTTTTAATCTCTTGAGCTTTTACGCTTTCAGCTGCTTCTCCACAATCATGATAGCCATAAATCATGTTTTGCATAATCTCATTCATTTTTATTTTTAGTACTTGACTCCAGGAAGTGTGGCTTAAAAAAAAAAAATTAAAAAAATACCGAGAACCAAATATTCAGTGAAATCTGTCCTTCTGACAATATTATTAGACAATTCAGTTAGCTTTGATTTGGCCTTCAAATGCCCAGTCTTGCTGGGCTATGCCTGACATTTGGCCATTCAGGGAGTAAAGGAACAGCAGAATAGGAGCTTAATAGAAGTTTTACAAGCAAAGTGTCTTCTATTCAAAGTTGTAGAAAAGGAAGTGCAGGCAGGAGATGGGGAGCACTTGTGTGAGACTTGCAAGTCGACAAAAGTTGATTGCAAGTTAGCAATTTAAAAATGTATCACGGTAATTATCACCTATTTCACTTCCTCATCTCTACTTTTTGGATGAGGAAAAAGCTCAACACCCTCTGATTGTGCTCCTAGGAATGATTACAAGTAATAAAGTTACATGTTTGGTAAACTAGAGTTTTGAAATATTGAGATCACTGGGAATAAAAACCATAACTCATTTTGTCCTTTACCTTCAAGGAAAGACTGACTAGTTTTCTAGCAAAGCCATGGAGCCTGGGTTAGTCATAGCAGTTTAGCTGTTTGAGTACTGATTCATTTGTACCTGTTCTGAGTACTAGTTGTGGAGTTGGTAATGAAAAATTAACGGCTGAAATTACTGGACAGAGATGGGAAGGGCCTTGTCCAACAAGAGACCAGCAATCTACAGTTGTGCTGCTGGAGACATAACTTGTTTGCTAGTGGTTTGGTTACCTGACAGTCTAGATGGGTTCACAAGCCATTCACAGGAATCATATTTCTAAACAGAATGTAGACGAAAGTTTCCTTCAATGTAGGACAAATCCTGTTATGCTGTAGTAGAGTTGACAGGGCACAGGATCTTCTGTATTGGACTTCTGTTAAAATGAGGTACATAATTCATGCTCAGCAGAGGCAGTTGAGACCTTGACTCATTTGTGCCACTCTAAAATATTAAAACTTCCAGACCACTTCAGTTACAAGCCTGGCAGGATGTACAACCTGATACAGTGAAATATTTACCTGTGTTATCCAGGCAATGGCAAAGAATCCAGTCATTGCAAAGAATGCTGCTTGTGATTAATGATGTAATTATTTAAATTGTTTCTTTAATTCTTTTGACTACCTAGGAGTAGAAGAAGCTACAGTTAAGTGGAAATTCCACTTATTAAAGTATGTTGAAGATGCATGAAAACTTTGTACCTTTTCTTCAAGAATTTAAGTCTTCAAAGTAGCAGCTGCTTACACACACACAAATACTTTAAAGGGGGGTGGAAGATAAGAGAAACTGGACAAATTTATACTTCTGTAATAGCAAAGATTAAAGATTAATTCTAAAAGAGAATTTGAAAAGGATCTTGAGGTATTTGAGTTTCTGTGGGGTGGGAGAGATGCATTTAATAACTTAAATGCATTAAAACATTGCATTTAATAAATGCACTCAAATAGCATATGTTAAGTAATTTAAATCTACTGATTAAAGACTTGATCAGCAAGTATGCTTAAATAAGTCTAACAGAACTAGTACTTCTGAACTGCTAAAACTAGAATCTTGTTCATAAGCATCCTTTTTAATCTAGCTGGTAGCAATAGCTGGAATTCAGATGCTCCTGTGCTTGTTTGTGTGTTTGTTGTGGGGTTTTTTTAATGGTTAATCCAATAGCATTGTATCACAAATTCAAAATTTGATTTTTTGCATTTTGTAGGCAGCTCTGTTGAACTCTGCAGACGACAGATGAACTTAGGAGCGGACTTAGCCTGGAACTGAATGCATGCAAATGACTCTATATGTGAAACTGTAGACTGGACTGAAAAATCTGAGTATCCCAGCTCATGTTTCCATGCATAATGAAGGCACTGACTAGTACGATCAGATTATATAAAGATTGTCTCTGGTGTGTATATATAAGATCTAGGTTCACGTGAACTGGGTTTAATCGGTAATTCATATTGTTTATCTTGCATGATGAAAGAATATAAATGAATGTACATTTGTGTACATTGTGATGACCTTTGTAGAAACCTGCAGGATTTTTATAACAGTTCAACTGAAATTCAGTGTGAACCAGACCAGCTGTTACAGGCTTGGTAGGATCACAGCAACATAGCTGACAGGATGAAGAGCTCTGTGAACAAGGCCACAGGGACCTAGAAAGAAATGGTTAATTAAGTAGACATTCTACTGAAAAGCAGTGGTAATGTTTGAAAAATACAGGTTTTCCACTGAAATGGCAAATACGTAGGTATTTCTGAGACACTCATTTTCCTATCAGAACAGAATATTAATCAATTATATTTTGTAAGGATACTTCATTTGTCATCTCTTTTTAAAGATAGTGACCAGAGACAGTGGGAGGTTTGGGCACCTGCTGATCTCTGGACTACAGGATTGCAAGACTCAAGTTGCAAGTGAATGTTTTTATCTTTTTTGCTTTGATCATAAAGTCAAGTAGTGCTGTTTTCCAAGGCCTTTTGTAAATACTGATGAAGAATGACTGCTTCTGGGTATGTTGGTTAGAGCAGTGATTTGCAAGTCTTCCTGACTTCCTGCAATGGTTTAGGTTTCTCCAGAGTGTATTATGTAGTATATTTGAGCAATCTTATGTAAACACTTGGTTAACTCTTCCCTACAATCTGTTGCCTTCATTCTGCAAATTCACAGGGTGGCTTTCTACTCAATTGTGTATTTATCCAGCTGCTAACTTGTACGTTTTTATCCATCTCCTCAAGACATAATCCATAGTTTCTAACAGGTCATCCTGTACAACAGTGTTTGCACCCAGTCCTTCCAGATATACTTTGTGATTCTTTTTGTCACTCCTTCAAGTTATCTTTGCAAAAGTTATGATACTTAGGAATCGATGTCAGAGAGAAGGAAGAGCAGAGGGAGCTAGGAAATAATGTGTGTGTGTGTGGTGGGGTAACCGCAGGGATCATCCTTGCTGCTTTACAGTGAGCAACAGCCTCTGCCTGACCAGGCTGTGTTAGGGCTGCTCTCTGCCTTCCTCACATTTCGCTGGGAAGATTTAGTGGCCAGGAGCAAGTGTTAAGGTGGTTGGCAGCATAATGAATAGCAGAGATCTAAGTGCATTTCCTCACCTGGAATGTGAGCCTTTCTGCTATAGATGGGGACATGCGTAACGATGCTTGCTTGCAGTCCTAGACACTGCCTCTGCCATCTATGAGAGTGGAGCCCAGAGAATGTTCTTGTGGCCTCGTCTAATGACTGCTGTTGTTTTGAGGTTTAGGGTTTTTGCGTTGGTTGTTTGGGGGTTTTTGTTTGTTTGTTTTTAATGTGTACCCCATCCTTAGGGAAGAGATGATCAATATTTATGGTATGTAACAACTCCTATACTACCTCCACTTGGCGACAGAAGTTACCACAATAAGAGCTATGTTGTCAGGAGTGGAATGTGCAATATAATTTGCATACTCCAAACTACTGGCCTCCACCCCAGCTCAAGACAGCAATAGCTGACGTGGGACTAGAAGGTGTCAAGCCTCTGCTTGCCCGCCTTCCTTCCTTCCGGAAAAGAAACAGTTTATAGCTGGGCACGGCAGAGCCTCCTGCAGATTCCTGTGTCCAAGACATTGCCCTAGTTAGGGTTGCTCCCTACTAGGCTGTCATCTGGTAATCTCGGGCACCAAGATAATCTGGAATTAAAGTACCACCCCATAGTATATCATGTTTCTTCACCACTCAAGCTTGAGAATCCTTACTAACAAGCTGTAACAAATGCAATACAACTTGTTCTCCAACTGCTGGATTTTATTTTTGTGTTCATCTTTAGTAGCTTTGCTTTAACAAGGGTCTTGCTGTTGTTATCACTGAGTGATAACATTGGAAAAGACGTTGCTAAGCTGGTTTTGGGAGGTAAGAATCGCCTGGAATACACAAGTACAGAGAAAAGAACATTCAATAGTAGGTTAAATACCAAAGCCTACACTCTGCTGTATCTAGCTATTTCTCCAGCATATTACTGGTTTGATCCTTACTTACAGTTTGCTAATCAAGACGCATTTTATGACAAGATAACTTTTTACTCACCTTTTTCATGTTCTTGCTCTGACTGGAACTTTCTGATTCTCTGTAAATTTTTGGCCTAAAAGGTTTGATTTAATGTCTTCTACTTAGACAGATACTGCCATTTAGAAATGTTATCTAAAAGGCTTGCAATTAAATCTTGACCTCAATTAAGTCAGCACAAACTTCACAGCTTAGTGTGATAAGCAGTTACAGTTCTATGATGCTGAATATGCTATGATGTATCATTTTTGCCATTCAGCATTAACACAAAGCACATCTTGTTTGATCATTTTTCAGAACCTCAACACATCAGCCTGTTTCCTCTGTTTCCCTCCCCCCCCCAATCTAATTATAGTGGCTTTCACTGCTGTCTGTCAGTCTTGACAATTATTAGTGGAAGCAAGCAGAAAGACCTCAGTTATACCAATAACCAGACTTCATTTATCAATCCAACAACTTCATTTAACTACCCTTTTTTTGTTTTTAACCCTCAAAGCTGGGCATGCATTCCCATCTGAACAACGTGGTGAGTGTCCTGGGGTAAGTACGCTGCAGGTACTATGTCCTACGCGAATACGCTGTCAGACCAGGTCATGCTCTCTGCCTCCTCCTGCTTTGGACTCTTGGCCCCAGCTTCCATTTGAGCCCTTGGGGTTATAGAGTGGTAAGAGGTGAAAGCTGGGGCCTTAGTGAAACTGTTGCATTTGAGATGGTGTGAGGCACTAGGCATAAAACACGGGTAGGTTGGATCAGCCACAGCCTGGGCCAAGTGGGATCGACAAGGGTGTATGTGTGTTCAAAGGAGCTCAGTGAAACTTGGACTATTGAGGGCTGAGCATTCGTACACGGGGGAAAAAAGCATAATAGTTTAGCAGATGTTTGAAAGAGTTTTTTCTTTTCCCCTTGCATCACTTCTGTGTAGCAAAGGGAATTTCTGCTGTGCTTTTATGTTCTTTAATAATTTTTTTCCTAAAGACATAGTAGCTTTATTAATCTAAGCAAAAGTAGCATTACAGTTATGTCTTGATCATTTTGAAACCTTAGTTTTGTTTCCCTTTGCCTTTTTGTTATGAGACTTAGGCTGAGCAAATCAAGCTATATAATCCCTCGTGGTCTGGCTGGATTCATCCACGCCATTAGGATTGCTTTTCTTAGCTACAGTTAACAATGGTGTAATGGCTTTTATAACATTTTATTAAGTTGAAATGCATCAATAGCACTAATGATAAACAATTGTGTTATTTTAGGAAGAACAATTTCCAGCACTTACTGCACGTGCCAACCTGCAGAGCTTTTGGGCAACACTTGACTCTGTGGCATGAAAATATAGAGTATTTCTCCCTTACAAATTTGTTTGTGCTGTGGCACAGACTTAAGGAAACTTGTCTTGGATGTCTGTGGTAAGAAGTATATAAAAGTATTGCTTTCATCTCTGTAGATTAAAACTCCTCTTCAACTGAGGATGACTGGTGCTTAAGTCTTTGCTGCTGGCTGGTGTAAATTGGGATAAAGTGGCCTAGCTTGGATTTGCTGTGGGGAGGATGGGAAGCGTGGGGTTCTTTGTTCATGCGAGGCACAGACAACTCAGCACACCAATATGATGATCAGAGAAGTCATTTATTAATCAGAAGGCTACATCTTATATACTGCTTTCTACTTCCGTACACACGCTTGCTCAAGCTCTCATTGGTTACATGTACTATCCACGCAACTATCGCGCTCCTTAGCAAGGATTCTGATAGGTGTTTATGCCATGCGTAGCTTCCACGTAAATTAAACACAAGTTCTTTGTCTAACATACAAGCTCTCTGTCTCATCCTGCTCCTATGGCCTTGTTTCTCAAGCTTATCTATCTCCTGCCCCACAAGCTTGCCTCCCTGCATAGCGCTCTGCACTTTCTCACATCTTATCACATTCTCAAAACATCCTCCAGCTCATTGCTAACATAAAATGATCCTACAGGGAAGGGGCTTTCTTGATGATGCCAGTCATACGACATGGCAGTTGTAATGCAGCCTCCTCCATTCTCCCTCTGATGCATGTTGGGACTGTCCCTGGCTTAGGATGATAAACTTAATGTGAAACTACAACTAAGACGTATAAGGAATAGAACCTTCTCCTACATCTTTTAACTCTGGAGAGGAGGGGAAAAAAAAAAAAGCATGCTACTTTTTAATGCCTAACTAATAGCATTATCTAACTTAATTAATGATTACTGATTAACCAATGCCAACAGTAGCTTTAAGTGAACTTTCCCAAGGAAATGATTAATTGCTGTTAACAACAGACAACAGTATTCTACTACATTCAGCAGAGAGACAGCAGTATTTTAATTTTTTTTTAGCCGTGAAACAAGTAGGTAGTAAGACTGCAGATAATGTGGGTGAATGTAGCTTAAATGCAAATTATGATGTGACTTCTCCTTTTGGATTTCCCAGTGTTGCGCTGTTTCTTCAGTCAGCTTCAGCTTGTGCAAAAACCACATAACTGGCTTGCGGCATGGATGTATTCATCATTACCTTCTTTCAGTAACGAAGTTAAACTTAGTCTTGAGGAAGCTCAGCAAAAGAGTTGCAAAGCTGCGTATGGCATCATAAGACAAGGAGGTTGCATGCTGTGCTAAATTGGAGGAGGGAAGATGAAGCTTTTTTTTCAGACTTTGGTCCTGATCAAATTGCAGTGATGGTATTTATTTTACAATACATGCTTCCTAGAAATGCTCAGTGGACCTTGGATCAGACCTGATTAGTTTGTCCCCAGTTCTTCAGTCAGCTCCAATAGGATGGATCTTTGCACTTTGCACAGTGCTGTTTGAAGTTGCTGGAATTCAGCACATGGACAAATAAGACTCCCCCCCAAAGGTGGCTGTTGTTGTTACATTGGACCCTTTACTTTCTTTTTCAACTAGAAAAAACACCACTTTTCTGAAACATCGGTATTAATTTTAACTTGTAATGCATTTAAAATCCAACAAACATACGAAGGATAAAGTAGTCTGAATACCTCTTTATAACAAGCTATTCACTAGGGTTTTAAGTGTGAGAATCATCTTAGTAACAGTGATAAGTATTTATTTAGTTCTCTTGTATTTGCAGTTTGATCTACAAACATTGACTGGATGTTGATAAGAGTTTACCAAAACCCAAGTCAGTCAGTCTGGTAAATGTTGACTTGAAATGAACTTGAATGAGGTTGAAGAAAATAGGAACTTCATCTGATTACTGACCTCCAGCATGTGATCTTTATGATCAGGACCATGCAGTGTAGTGCTTCATTTGCTAGTACAGATGGAGAAAAACATTAGAGATTAATTCAGTGCAGTCAGGTCCCTGTTTTTACTGCATTCTCTTTTTTAAATGGCTAATAGCAAAACAATGTGATAAATAGAAAATGTTAGGAGTCCCATCTGCCTAAAGACAGGTTGGCTTCATCTTTATTTTTGTACCATGCTTCCATATGCAAACTTTATGGGCTCTTAGAAATCTTGCAAAGTGGAAGCTCATATATAATCAGCATATCATCATTGCCTGAAGTAATAAGATTCTGTAGATATGAGTGAACTAAATCAATTTGTCATGGATAAAAGACCAAGCTAACACAGAGGTTAAAGATTCAGTAAGTAGTTGGAGTAACTCTAGAGCTCCTTTCTTGGAGGAAACAAACAAAAACACCAGGCCCCAGGCAAACCAAAAGCAAACCCTCAGGTCAAACTTACCTTGGTGACAGTTGTGTTAATGGGTGAAAAACGCCTGTGTAACTGAGACAAGAACACGGCTTTGTGCTCTACTTAAGCTGCCCATTGATTGACACCCCTAGAACGGCAGAAACACATTACATGCCGTAACAAATGAAAGTGTTGCTCGCTGACCATCTGGTTGCATTGCAGTGTATCTGTTCTCTTATCTTTAATAAGTGGTCTCTGTTGAAGTCTTCAGTTTAGTTTTAATGAGAAATTAAACACCTCAAAACATCTGAATTATTTAGCTCGCAGTTAGAGGTGTTGGTATGGGAAAACCTAATATGGTGTGAAATGGCATTGTAATAGCAGGAACAACACGGGGGGGGGGGTTCTGTTGGGAGATGTATATATTAGGTTACTGCAATGTTGAGAGCCACATCAAAAGGTGTATTTTGTTGAAACAAACAAAAAGTCAGAAATTTGAGACTCAAGGCATTGTCCCTCTGTGGTTAATACTAAGTTCTTGCTTATCTTATACCCTTATGAAAATTGTAGCTAGAAAAGGGAACTTCAGGTTAACTTCTGCATCTTCAAGGATATTGAAATATCTTTTGAGGGGCTTAGCTGTTTAAAACCTAACTTTTTTTTTTTTTTTTTTGAGAGCTAACCTCTCTGGTTTTGAAGTTGATACAGATTTGGACAACTGGTGAAATACATTACAAGTAATCTTACTGAATCTGTATATGAGTTCTAATATGCTAGACCAAAAGCAACCAAAAATTATAAAGATGATGTATACATGTTATGTAAAACAGATTGAGATGGAAAATCCAAGAGTGGCATTATTGTAAAGGCTAACAAGCTCTGCCTAAGTGGAAAATTATAAAATTTGCATATAACTGGTAGAAGAAAGGGAGAGAGAGTCAAAACTAGCAGAACGTGAGGCAGATGAAACTAACTGGTAAATTGTTCAAAGGTGATGTATTCTGTTTTTTCACTTTTCTTACAAATAGTGAAGGTCATGAACAAAGGTTCTTATTGAGCTCCAAACTTCTTTGATTTGCTCTTGCTATACTGTAGAAAGAGTAAGTACATTCAGACCTGAATCTAACAAATTCTTTTGTGAGGTCAGGATAGCCTTGACTGAAGCATCATATGACTTGGTCCCCCACTGTAGCTTATACTTAGAGTCTCTTTAGATTCTTTGTGGTGAAAGTAGTACAGATACTGGTTATCCTGCTGCTTTTGTGCTACAAAGGAAATAAATGTGTCCAAAAATAGTCAAACCCTTCATAAATCGCAAATAAGAGTACTTCTAAATTTCAGAACATAATCTACACCTGAAAAAGTTTACAAACTGTCATTTTATGTGTCCATACTAAGCAAATTATTTTGACGCTGCCTTGGCCTCAGGAAACCATTGGAAAACACATGATCAATAAGAACTAGCTATCAAATGGGACAAAAATACATTCCTCTAGAGAGCACCCAACTATGTTGGGCAGCAGTAATCCAACAAATAAGCTCAATCTGAAGTGCAGAGCAGGGAGACTGCAGTACACATTCTTGAGATTTCTCACTGTACAAAGATCCATTTTGCTGCAGGACTTACTAGAGGAAGCGATGGGACCATAACCAGACCCAGCATTACATGTGAGTGGTCTTCTCTCTTCCCCAGTAGCACACTTGATAATGCGTGCTTATACTGATTTAGCCTACCTGTGTCTTCCATATCACATGGCCTCCTTGGCTATGGCTTGGCCTGCTCTCCCCAGAAGCTGTGTGTCAAATTTTAATTCTTACTTTACATTGGACAGAATTTCAAGCATTGCACTGGCGTTTCCTCACTGGAGCCAGAGTTTGTTCTTCTGTCTGTGTCTAACTATACACAATTCCCCAAAGCAAAATTACAAATGCAGTAATACCTGGTCTCATTTACAAAATTTTGGAATGAAATACTAACTCAAAGAGCTATGTAACAATCCAACTTGCATAATATTTAATGATTCCTGATTAAAAATGAAACAGATTTGGGGTTGAACATGACACTGCTAGTTCAATGCTGTTCTTATTTACTCAGAAGAAATACCTTCTGTTTGTTTTAATCTCTCTTATCCTAGCAATAAATTTTTTGTTTATTTGGTTGTGTGTTTATATAGATTATTTGTTTAAAACCAGGATATCTTCTTTGCCACCTTCACCCAGGAAAAAAATGGCCCTAAAACCACTCAAGGCCTGAACTTGGCATCTTGCAGTCTTGTTAGAACTAACACTGTCTGAGGTCTGATGTCAACTCAAGCTAGTGGGGGCGGGGAAGTGTGCATTTATTATAAGCTTGAAATCTTTGGTCACACTTGTGGCATATTTTCTCTGAGGCCTTTTTAAATGCAAAAAAAACCCAGACTGTCATCCAAGAGCTTTAAAATATTAGAGAAAATGAGCAAAAATTACAACTCTGTATGCTAGAACCGTAGGAACTGACAACGCTGACTTGTCTGCAGCTGGCTGATCTTGGGGAGGGATACTGTATATGGGATCTGGAGAGGGAGCAAGGGAAGGGAGCTTGTTAGGGACCTGAGCCCTGTATCAGGTCAGTTAAAGCCTTTTTACATAAATACAGGAATGTAACAAGTGTTAAAGTCAATACCACAATTACTTCCATTTTAACTGCTCCTTCGTGTTACTCTGAAGTGTCCAGAAAAGAATTAAGCTGCAAATAAAAGCATCTTTGACAAAAGGTCAAATAGTCTGATAATATTTACTTCCTGGAGAAAAAAAATCAGAAAAGGAAAATGGCCTGGGTTTTGCATTTTGTGTGTGATAAATGGATGTCAGTCTTCAAAAGGAACTCATGTATCTAAAAGGTTACTGAAAGTAGAGCTTCTGAAAAGCATTGTCTACTGTTGGATGAGTAAGAGAAAGGACGTAAGAACAGCTTGCCCCTGAAGATCGAGGGTGTTTAACAAGCATGTTTCCTCCCTTCCTCCTGAGGTACAGATGGTAGAGAGGGAGTGAGTGATACTGTCCTTTAAATTTAAGAATTTACTTGGAGAATGGAGGTGATTTTCCATCTTACACAGAGGACATAATGGAAGCTACTATTACAGAATATTTTGGAAGGTTTAGCTGTTACTATGAAAGTGAATGAAATGTTTTTAATGTTCTGAAGACAGCAAGGCAAAAATCTTCCACATCAGGGTATTTGACACTCTGTAAAGCAGCTCGGAATTGGAGGTTAAAATTT
This sequence comes from Cariama cristata, assembly GCF_000690535.1. Classification (NCBI taxonomy): domain Eukaryota; kingdom Metazoa; phylum Chordata; class Aves; order Cariamiformes; family Cariamidae; genus Cariama; species Cariama cristata. The sequence goes on along the minus strand of NW_009635761.1, from coordinate 3,488 downwards.
AATTATACCCTTTTTTAAAGGGCCCACAACTTCCTCCATTTATTTTTTTTTTTTTCCTTACCAGTTCTTTTCACTTCTTTATTGCAGCCTATAGAAATCATAGTTGTTAAGTTCTTCTTGGTGGTGCTTTAAACTATTATTTTTCCAAATCCAGTGCTGACTGCTTAATTTACTTGAGATGCTTTCTGGATTTATGCTCCCTTGAGTATATGCCCTGTTTCATGTTATGCATCTTCCAGCAGTCTGTGTTCTGCACGTGCTCCCATCTTTGTAGTTCCTTAGGGCATTTTTGTCTACTTTCATCTTTTCTGTCATGCTATTTTTTTATTAAATTTTATACAATTTCCCAAGCAGCAAGTTGTTCTTTCTGAGAGGTTGGAAACAGTAGTTGTTTTCTGCTCTGTAGAAGTTTTGAGATTTTGCAGGCTGTTTTCTTGTCTATTCTCTCTGTATGACAGGCCTTTATGATTTTTGAAGGCAATTTTGGTTTTAGTGTCATCAACACACAAATGCATCTTCCTAACTCTTTTTGCTTCCTCCAACCATAGGGTATCTGTGACTTCATTCTACTACAACAAAAGCAAGCAGGGACAACTGCTTGAATCTGGGTGGAACAAATGAGCAGCTTTTTATTTCCCAATCTTTGACCTAGACAGAGGTTTAAAAGCAGTCCAAAACTTGCTGTTTCTGAACTCCAGAAACAAATCTTTTAGTTGGCTTGGTGTTTACAGCTTTGAACTTGGATTTCATTATGGTTATCTATGCGTCTGTGACTTGTGGACTACTTGAATGTCTGCAATGCGTTCCCTCCTTGCAGCTATGCTTGCAGGCAGCTCTAGTGCTATGGCAAAGCTGGAATGTAAATATGTGCTATTGAATGGTAGCGTATGAGAAATAACAGTGGCTAATCACTTCTTGAGCTGTACCCAGAGACAAAAAAACATTCTCTTCTTCAAAAGTCTCTTAAGCAGTTTATGACTAAAACCTGACTTGAATGTTGCAGCCGATACAGTCATCAAATCCAGCCTGTGTGAATTAAGAATCTTCCAGACTCTGCAGCTCCCTTGCAGTAATCTATGTACTGTTTAGGATAACTTTTAAAAGTAACTGCATCTAACAAATGTGGCTTTTTATTACTGTGTAACATCCTCATCTAGTAATAACATGTTTTTCCTTCCTACAGGCGGGAATAAGTCTAAGCTCCTTTTTCTGTGTTTTTGGTCTGTAGGTTTTTTTGGACGTGAGTGGGAGACAACTCCAATATCAAAGATTGCTGGAGCAAATAATTAGATATCAGTTAATCACCTAATATTACCAATGTTAGTATCTGTAGCTACCAGTTAATAAGCACCTTAAAATGTATTTTTACAATGATGAGTAGTGACATCCCTGTCAGTCTTTTCAGCCTCGTGGAAATACAGTTACAGGGGCCATTCAGTCAAAAAATACGTAAACTTTAGGGAAATGGTTAAAAAGGCCACGAATTGAGTTGTTTATATTAATCTTTTGCCTTTTATTATAGTAAAATGACCATATATAATGAAAGCTCTTGAAGCTCAGCAATTGATGAATTGCTTCCAGAAATCAGAATTTAAAAAAACAAAACAAACAAACAACAAACAAAAAACCAAAAAAAAAACCAAAAAACCAGTTGTGAAACTTCTGAGTTTCAGCATCAACAGTTATTGACCAAATGAAAAAAATTTCTACTGCTTAGTTGTTTCCTTCTTTTTGTTTGCAGTAATGGTACATATATAGACATGTGTTGCTTTATACTAGAAAGGATTCTTCAGAGGCTCAGACTGGACAACAGACAGCAGGCATCTCAAGATCCGTAAGGGATATTGCGTTGTGCCACACTTCCTAGGATTTGGGTTGTCCATGTGAAGGCCAGGAAATGAGGAACAGGGGTGGGTCTTTGCTAGTAGCTTATTCAGCAAAATGCTAAACCACAGCTTCCTGAGCTTTAAGACAGTCACTCTGACAAAGAATGCTTTGTATGCCTGCCTCCCCATGTGCAATTATTTTCTGCAACATAAATTGCCTAATTCATTAGCTGTCCAACATAATTTCTGCAGTCCCTCATTTTGATGCATCAGATCTGAGGATATTATTCCAAATTGCACAGTGTGAATAAAATGAAGAGATACCAAATTTTATAAAAATTAATTATAATTGATGTTTTTCATCTTGGAATAATATATAAAGAAGGCTTCATTTTGCTGTTGTGGGATGTGAAAATTAAAATGTAACTTTAGTTATGACCTAAAAATTGTCCTTTTTCTACTTGAGGATTTTGGAGCAAAATTTTGCAGAGAGTAAGTTCAAGTGTATGCCCAGAGCTGTTTGTATGAGATATAAAAAAACCCAAACAAACAAACAAAAACCCCCAAGTCTTACTGAAGCTGGTAACACTTCAAAGCAGCTCAAGCTGACTCCGTAATGCTTATAGAGTGCAACCTAGTAACAAAACTAACATAGACAGAAAAACACCCAGACTTGGAAACACTTATACAAGACTTGTCCTTTTTGTCAAGGTCAGCAGTTTTGTTTTGCTCAAATAGAACATGATGGCATTATTTAGTTGTTTGCTTTTTTAAATTCTCAAATGAAGTTTATCTGCAATAACAGTTTTGTTTTTTTCCTGGAATGGAGGTTGGGATTTAATTTTGTTGATGGTACAGTCATCTCTGAGGACTCACTGTCTAGGAAACAGTGGACTAGCTTTACGCATGGCAGGGTTTGTATGTGAAAGCGATATGTTTTTCAATCTAAGTATCGCAACCTTGAAAATTTTTTTTTTTTTTTTTTTTTCAGCACAAAAGACCTTCTAGCATGCCTTTCTCAGGTGTAGCTATTTTTATCTGCTTCTATTCCTTAAGAACCTAAATGGAGTTAAAATCACTTGCACAAGCCATTGTGCTCAGTGTTGGTATTGCAGGAGTTGAACTAAGCTGGGGGAACTGGGCCTGGGGGAGGGCTGAAGGAGGTCTGACAGGGCTCTTGCCAGGCCTGCACATGGGTTACAGAGAAGACAGGAGCAGACTTGTGTTGGAAGGGCAACAGTCCTGTATCGTCACAACAGATGATGCGGTGACACAGAAGGCAAAAATTTCTCAACCTGGAGCGGTTTTGTGGGGGTGCGGGTTGCTTGGGGGGGGAGTGTGAAGTTTTCCCCCCTCAGCTGCTTTGGGGCTGGAGTCAAGTGTCAATATTAGATCATAGACCTCTGCAGACGTTTTCTGGAGGTAGAGGATGATGTTTGTGGCTGCAGGGGAGGACTAAGAGCAAAGGAAAAAGCTGGAAGAGTTGATCTATGAAAAGCATGTGACTATATAGCGATGAAACAAAACGGGTTGATGCTGTCTGGGCCAGAAGGGTGCTCCTGGTGGTGCTGAGGGGACCTGTGCCAGTGTCCTTTCTTCCACTTTCCCCGATTACCCAACTTTATCCAAAACAGCTCTGAAGGCGGATCAAGGCAGTAGGTC
>NW_009635760.1:33425-34338 GCF_000690535.1 Cariama cristata | reverse complement strand
AAGCTTCTGGCAGCTTCTCACAGAAGACACTCCCGTAGCCCCCTCGCTATCAAAAACTTGCCACGCAAACCCACTACACTTGCACAAGGTATTTACACCTATTTCTGAGTCTACTCAAGCACCTCAATTGCTCTAAGGCCTGTTTTTCCCTAAGTTCAAATAAAGTTTTATAAGTCCCTAAGACATTTCATGGTACAGAAAAGAAGCATGCCACACGAACAAGAAAGAGGGGAACAATCTAATTGTAGAAGCTATTAATAACTTCACCAGTTCCAAACTTTAATTACTGGTTTAATTACCACTAGTGTCTCATAACTTCATCTCTCAACATAAAAAGTAGCTGGCTTCTGCCAGGAAGAAGTAGTTGTGCAGTGCTTTCCTCTGCTCCTGTGCTGCATTTGAATCTCCCGTACCATCTCAGATCCAGTTGGTTTTTTACTTAAACTGGAGAGGGTACTAGCAATCAGAATTTATATATGAGCTTTACAAATCTGAAAACAAAGAGGGAGATGGTAGTGCTTCTACTTCTATAAACTAATCTACTATTTGCTGACTATGTCACATTTTCACTTGTCAGCTGTAGCTGTGGCATGGTTTCCAAGAGCTCTAGGCAGATAACAAAAGAAAATGAAGTGAAAGGCATTTCTGTTCTCAGGTATGTTGCAAATCCATCTAGCAGTGCTCTCCCAAAATCTCAGCTATGGATTCAACACCTTCATGGGAAGGACCTTGCTGCCCGTGTGAGGTAACTCGAAAGAAGGTCATACTGGCCTCTGCAGACGCAACTTCATGGACATTTGGATTTTACCTATTCCAGTTCTGACCGTGACCTTCAACAGAGCAGTGCAGACAACCAAAACTGCCGCAACGCCTCCCAAAGGAACAACTGAGAAGGAAAAGTAAGAAAAAAAAT
>NW_009635760.1:963-33394 GCF_000690535.1 Cariama cristata | reverse complement strand
ACCTGCCGCAACGCCTCCCAAAGGAACAACTGAGAAGTAAGAAAAAAAAATCAACCCACAAGTGTTGCACAAAACAGAATTCAAATGTTATGAAGAGCTGATTTCTTTATGTTAGGACAGACAGCCAGAATCTTTTGAGCAGCATGCGGCCCCCCCCGCAGTCACAGTGAGGCCCCTGTGCCTGGATTACGGCACATGCATGGCAACAAATGATCCAAAATCCAGAATGCCAACATCCATACGGAAACAGCTATTTGCTGTCTGTAAACTGCTCCTACAGAGCTCCCCCTTTCCTCGCGTCTCTCAGAAGCACAGTACCTGTCTCTATCCTATGAAAATTTTAATGACATTCATAATATTAACAAGATGATCGGCTACACCTACTGACAGCCATAGAGCCTGAAAGGTTAAATAATCCTGCATCACCAGAAAACTTTGCTCTCACATTTCTTTAGATGCCAATTTTTAATTTTTTTTTTTTATTTTTTTTTTAAACACCGCTTTGGGCGTAGAGCAAGGCTGATGAGGCATGCAACCGAACAGGAGTGGGGACAATAGAGCAGCAGTCATGGCCGTGTTGGAAGATGCAGACAGCAGGCATACCTGTGTCAAAAATAAAAATGTAAAAACACAATGCACTTTCAGGCAGGTCAGCTTTTGGGGTTTCTTGCTCAAATGAAATGTTTTGAAAAGACACTGTCAAGACTGAAACAGATAAATCAATTCAGTCCTTTAAATCACTCCAGCGATCTTTTCTTAACTCACTACTCACTCAAAAATGTCTCTTAGAATTGTTAAATGCATGCAATATAGGCAATAAACTGCAAACACATTCAGTGTGACCAGAAACTCATACCCTCCCACTCAAGCATATACATGCAGTATTTACCACACATTAATGTTACATCACCTTAAAGGAAGTGAAACCGTAGCAGGCATAACAAACAACAGGTAACTCTGATAACTACAATTTATTATTCCAAAGCTAGGAAAAATTGTTCCAATTCTTCAACTCTACAACAGCAGACAATGTTACCATTTAGTAAAACAGACATTCCACTCACAACCTTGATATTTTCATCTGGAGGATAAAAAAAAAAAAAGGCACAGAAGGCTGCAATCAGGTTCTCTCTCCCGTTAGGAGCCACTCAGTCTAAAAGCGCTACAAGAATTCAGAGACAGCACTTACCATCTTAGTTTGTTATTTCAGAACACAAAATACAACAAGCGTTGGCCACTAAAAATATTAATTAGCATTTCATTAGAAATATCAATATGGGAAAAAGCAGTGATGTGCAGACATCCTGCCTCTGGGATTAGATTAGAATTAATTTTAGATTAGGAAGTAACAAACTAAAACCACTACCCTGACAAGTTAACTATTCTTATTGACACAGTTCTGGACAGGAATAACACCAGCCCTAAGGATGGCACAGTAAACAAAAAGAAATCGCACTAACTTCTGACATTCACAAGTGACCATGATAAAAACGATGTGGACAGGTTACATAAATTTGCTACCTTTTGAGTATTGCATTTTAATTTTTTTTTTTTTTTAAACTAACATGTACTTGTGTAACAGTACCAAAACCAACAAATAGTTATTACAGACAGGACTGTACTGGCAAGAAAATTTAACCAACAAAAGGGTTAATTAGGGATACAAATTTTCTCAGACTGTTAATAATGGGAATGACACATAGTATGTGCCCATAAGTAATTCTCAGGTACCTTTGATCTTCGGCCCCAAGCGATTACTGTTGCCTACCATACCCTGGCCTCTGGGACTCTCTCAGAACCAGACATCTGGCTACTTTGTTGTTTTAGACTAATCTCATCCCAGGAGAGCTCAAGAAATGACACCAGGCAAGGAGGGTCCTGGCAAGGGAAAAAACATTACAGTATCAGCAGATTTTTGAGTGGACTAGAGTATCAAAATTGTCTTCAAATTTCTATAGGGATCCTGTGGCTTCTCTGCTCTCCAGCTCCACTCTCACGTGATCCTGTTTTAAGGAACTGTTAATCTCTTTGGAGAAGCTAATGAATGATAATCCAGGAAAGAGCGTGTGACAAAGGCAAACAGAAGTAAAAAAACTGCAAGGAATGGGTGGATTTAATGAAGATTTTATTGAAAGGTCAGCACACTGCATGATCAAACAATGTTTTCAAAAGCCTACAAAAAAAAGGACTCCAACATCCAAACAGCCTATTTTTGACTAATTCATAGGTTTTAGCTGCCAGTAGTGTTATCCCTGAAGTATGACCCTCTGACAACTGCAACAGATTCAGCCCAGTGCCCCACTGGCTGCTCCAGGCTTAGAAACAGGGCAGTTCCCAACGCACTGAGCCACCTGGGGTAAGATGGGCTGCAAGCATGGAGAAAGGAAGGTTTAATTCCAAGGTCAGGCTCTCCAGCCATCAAAGGCTACCTGGGTTCTGCCACAAACTCTGGTCGGTCTGATTCCCACCCTCCCCAAATCACTACTGCTTACATCAGACGTGACACTGGCAGCTGGACAAGAACTGCTGCAGGCAGCCCTGCAGAAGGACCTTTTCCTGTACCGATGCTCCTACGTCCGAGCTGTTGCCAGGGCACACCTACTGTCTGCACTGGGCAACAGAAAGAGCCAGGGCACTTAGACCTGGAAGAAATTAAAAAAAAAAAAAAAAAAAGAAAAGAAAAAAAAAAGAAAAAAAAAGAAAAAAAAAAAAAAAATCTCACATCTATTTTTCTGAGGGCAGTAAGGACACCCATATTATGACCATTATCCCAGCCACATACTTCCAAGCAGCATCGTTTCTAAAACCCAGGAGTGGCACATAACAATAGCAATAAGGAAGAGATCACTTCTGTGCAGGTGTCCTTTTTGTTTCAAATCAACCACCATACCTTTTCTTCCCTTCCATTGGCAAGAACGGACACAAAAGAAACTCAGATTCTAATCCTTTTCTAAGGGCAGGCCCATATGATTTACCTTTGCCTCATTTCAGGATATTTTCAAAGTGTTCAGAACAGAGTTTTGGAGAAACCTCTGAGTAATCTGCCGTATCACACCAGCTCCCAAAGAAAATAAATCCCTGACAAAAATCTTTAGAAAGTGCTACAGACAGAAGCAGTTTGAAAATCATGTGCTAAACTTTACTAGGGATCACGCTCTTACAGAGCATCCTACTTTTTTTTTTTCCTTCATATTTCTCACACCACAGCTCTCCCGCTTTCTTCCAGCCACAGCACTCCCCTCTCAGTGAGAGAAACAATACTAAAAAGTTACCCCAGTGTATTTTAGCAATTTCCTAATGCAGTGTAACAGTTGGGTCAAGAAGAAAAGAAGATGTGCTTCACCAGCTTTAGTTACATCATATCAACATTAAAAAAAAGCTCCTGAACAATCCAGTATACTTCTGAGATATTCAGAAAGAAGCTATGCAATTTTTTTCGGAATATGAATCAAGTAAATTCTCCTTCGCTTTCTCACCAAGCAGGTATGTTGTTAGAGTGAATGTGGATTAGTCCAAATAATTAAATTTTAAAATACCAGCAGCACCAGGACAACATAAACTGTTTTGTATGCTCTCTACATGCAATATGTGCTCAACAAATGTTTCTCTTAAAAGCTTTGCTATGATATCAGCCTGTTACAGTTTAATTTATGACTTCTGTGACTGCTGCAGTTTGCAAGTAGCTATGCAGCTTTACACAACAGAAAGAAGAAAGACAAAGTCATAAAATATTCCATACCACCACACTAAAAACTTACATTGTATTTATTAATACATCTACAGCCTGCAGTCTAATAAGAAAAGCACTGTAAGGTAGAACAGGTCAAACTAATGTGTTTAAAAAAATAGGATGTGACTGCATCAGTGGAGATGGCACACAAAAAAATGAAGTGAAGACTAGGCAGAATTTTAATTTTGGTATTTTATGCACTGTAGATGCTTAATTATACACCCTCTGTCTTCACTTGCCATAGAATTCGAATGGTGCATCGCACATACTTGCCTTTCCTCCCACTCCTTTTAAATCAAACAATACTGCACAGAGGAACATGTAAGATCTACTTCACAAAATACAAAGGAAATAAACAGTCAATAAAGCAAACAAGCCTCACACTAATTCTACATATTAAAGATCGAAAAATAATGAGGATATAGACATAGCTTCTAACAAACATTTCTCACCATGTCTAAAAGCACTTTTTTGTAGGATTGTCTTAAATACTACAGTTAAAGCTTGGACATACATATTACAGGCTCATTTTCAAAGCCATATACCATCACCAGGACTCCAACAACAAAAAAACAAATGCTTCAGAACATAAATACTCCTTTGTTTACTCTAAGTATTGATTTATGTTCTATAGGTATCCAAACATTGGGAGCTAATGCTGCCTTGCACTATCTATTACGAAATTACAGCTATTCAGTGAGGTTTTCTAACAGTAAATAAAACTCCCCGTTCTCCAAAAACTCAACAGCTGGAAGAAGTGAGCACTCTAGCATGACAGGAATGCCAACATATCCATACAAAGGCAAATCAAACATGAAAACAAACTCCATAGAAAAATGGTCTTCAAACAAAATCCATGTTAACACTTCTCCTAATTTGGAAATGGAATGGAATAGCTCCCATTTATGTCATTAAAGTGGAACAGAGAGAAGAAAAGCCATTTTGGACATTAGTAACACCACCTCGAACTCCTCCAAGAACCTAGTCAGTCTATACCAAAAAGAGTTAATGAACAATATTTTAAACGACATATAATTCAAGCACTGATCTCACTGCAGAACCAGGATTACCTGCCCAAGTACTAAATTCTAACTAGGACCCCTGATTTCAACGTATATATGAAAGGCTGTATATACAACTATTACATCTCCTTTCTTCTTTCCTCATCTAGGCCATTTAACAGCATAACTCCATGGTTCACTGCTGACTATGTGTATATTGCAGTTCTTCATGATTTAGGTATTTTATTTCTGTATGTATGAAAAAAAAAACTAGGAGAAAACACCCATAAACTCCTTTGATTAAATTCTCCCAGGTTTTGGAGGCTGCCTTTACCTCCAATGAAGGTTGGAGAAAATGGGCTTCTGAATGCAGACGGAAGAACTCCATGTTTCCTCCACTGAGCAAAGCTGTTTCTTATCTTGTAATTAAACAGCTCGTGAGCTAATAAAATGACTTTATGCTCCTCTATTATCTGCATAAGGAGATAGTAGAGGGAAAGCTTAGTGATGTATGAGGTCCCAGATGACTGAAGGCTAGCCAATGTGACGCCCATCTACAAGAAGGGCCGGAAGGAGGATCCGGGGAACTGCAGGCCTGTCAGCCTGACCTCGGTACCAGGGAAGGTGATGGAGTAAATCATCCTGAGTGAGATCACAAGGCATGTGCAGGACAAGCAGGGGATCAGGACCAGCCAGCATGGGTTCATGAAAGGCAAGTCTTGCTTGACCAACCTGATCTCCTTCTATGACCAGGTGATCCGCCTGGTGGATGAGGGAAGGAGTGTGGATATGGTCTACCTGGACTTCAGCAAGGCCTTTGACACTGTCTCCCATGGCATTCTCCTGGAGAAGCTGGCAGCTCATGCCCTGGACAGGAATACCCTTCGCTGGGTGAAAAACTGGCTGGCCGGCTGTGCCCAGAGAGTGGTGGTGAATGGAGCTAAGTCCAGTTGGTGGTCGGTCACCACTGGTGTTCCCCGGGGCTCAGTGTTGGGGCCAGTTCTGTTTAACATCTTCACTAACGATTTGGACAAGGGGATCGAGTGCAGCCTCAGTCAGTCTGCAGATGACACTAAGCTGGGTGGGAGTGTTGATCTGCTGGAGGGTAGGAAGGCTCTACAGAGGGATCTGGACAGGCCGGATCGATGGGCTGAGACCAACTGTATGAGATTCAACAAGGCCAAGTGCCGGGTCCTGCACTTAGATCACAACAACCCCACACAACGCTACAGGCTTGGGGACGAGTGGCTGCTGAGCTGCCTGGCGGAAAAAGACCTGGGGGTGCTGGTCGACAGTCGGCTGAACATGAGCCGGCAGTGTGCCCAGGTGGCCAAGAAGGCCAACAGCATCCTGGCCTGTATCAGAAACAGTGTGGCCAGCAGGATATATATTGGGTATATGGTTGGACTTGATAATCTTTGAGGTCTCTTCCAACCATAATAATTCTATGATTCTATGTTTCCTGATGAACACGCTTCCTAAAGACAGAGAGGTATGATTACTCTAACTTCAATATAATGATAAACACTTAACCCACAAATAAAGCTCTGTCTTTAGAAGCATTTACAGTATGAACAACACTGATACCTGTCTTCACTTTTCTATTTTAGATTTACAGGCACAGTTTCATTTATGTGAAACAAAGACCACGTTTTCAAAAAGACAGTTATTAACTTATGAGAATACAGTGGACAGAAATGCAGTATTGTACTTATTTATGTATCTACTTAGCATTTTATGTCAACTGCACACTTTTGCATAAGGAGACCAGCTAAGACCAATTACTGCTTCTGGAATCCACCTACTACAAATCATATAGACCCAATTTTCATTTGTGACTCTCACCTACATTTACGCAGTCCGTTGCTTTGATTTCAACAGAAGAATATCTGATTTACACTAGGATAAAAGAGAAGAATCATGTCCAAGTTTCCAGGTACCCTCACTAGCAGCACAGGTGTTCTTTTGCTGGTAGCAGCTGGCACGTGCTAATTAGCAGTAAAACCAAATTCAACTATTTCTAGTTTTGTAAAAAAACCCAAGAAGAGAGATGGCTCAGAATAAAGTCTCAGCAAATTACAATGTGCTCCACAGGAGGAAATAACCTGACCAAATGAAATTTTCCATTGCCTTGCATCACACAATTTAGAAGGAACTTGAAGCCTTAAAGACAGGAAATCTCCTTAAAATCTGCTTGTCTGGCAGATCTGCATTAGGTTGCAAAAAATTATTACAGAGTATGAAATGACACTCTTGCCTCCCACCACTCACGAAATAAAACAAAAAACCCACAAAAGCTAACAAAGAAACCATGAACATAGCCTGCTGGAAGTGCTGCTAAACGAACCCCCTACCTCACAAGATACTGTATGATAAGTTAGCGTAACAAGCGATTCGCCCGAGTAAAATAATCTCTTGAAACTTGGAAGCACTGACTGCTACTAAGATCAGGCAGTCAGGGAAACAGACTACTGCCGATTTCAGTGTGGTTTTGTATTAGTAAGGAAGATGACAAACAACATGCTGGAACTGGCTGGTGATTTGAAAGAGGAGGGAAATTAAAATCAGCAGGATCACTTAGAGACATGACAGGATGCTTATACAATGGGCACAGTGACTTACATTATGCAAAAATACTAGAGGGGGGAAGAATTGGGAGGGTGGTAAGCATAACTATACTGCTAAGACAACAAGAAAGAAATTTTTACACATCTTAAAGACAAAAATGCACATCGGAATCCTGTTCACAACTTAGAGAGCGCTCAGCTGTCAGACTCACAAAGTAGCCAGGTTATAAAGTGTCATTATGTTCTAGGATTTCATATTTACACAAAACAAAGTAAATCAGAACTAGTGCAGAGGCTACTATTTTCAATTTATATACATCTAAAGAGAGAAAATTGTTACCCATAAAACTGAACTAATTTCAATGTAATACTCTAAATCTGAAGAAAATTGAAAAAAAAATGCTAAGGAATCAACTAAAACAAAGAAACCAAGGCTACAAGATAGGCGTTTTGTTGTTATTTGCAGAAGATGACTACTCTGAGTTTTATCCACTGGGAGTATGAGAAAGGTTCAAAAAAACAAATGTAGCAACACAGGCATTTGTTACTCAAGCCATCATGACAGCAGACCCCTTATGAAGCAGAGATGCCTCAGAGTGACTCATTTGCAGAAGGGATTTGAGGACAGCACTTTACAATACTGTATATTTTTCCAGGTACTCCATACTTACAAATAACATCTATTGTTCTGAGCTTCTCAGACCATAGATTACAGAGAATCAAGCCATGCAGAAGTCATCAACGTGGGTGGTACGAATAGCAGAAACGTCCTAGTATCAATAGGTCACAGATGTTTGTGACTATGCTTAGAAATAGAAATGCCTCACAACTGTACAAAAGAGGTTGCATTGCTGGTTGAAGAGAAAACGTGTAAGAGAGGCCATTGACTAAATTATTAAAATACACACCTCGGAGAATATAACCTATATAGAAAGTCTCACTCAATGCGGATATTCTGGACCATTTGGATAATGAAAGTACAGCAAGTGTTCTTGAGATAACACATATGACATTAACATTACAGAATAAAATGTTCTAGGATATATTTTCTAAATCGCATGATCACATGCCATTTTAAAACAGAAGCATAAAACACATCCACAGATCAGAACTGAGATTTTACGTCCATCTTTAATGTTGTCATTTCTTGAACTACAGGTAACCTATCAATCCACCTCATGCTTCCTCTTCTCATAGGACTTCTAAGAAACCACATGTATTGAATATATGAAAAGCTTCTCTAAACACACATTCATTTGGAAACAAAGTACTTTGCTTAAGTAGAATAAAACCTGATAGCCGCTCTTAGAGCTGACTTTCTCTAGTTCAAATTATAAAATCTTCTTACTGTAGAATTAGTTTATATTTTTCCTATTTTCAAAAAAAAATAAAATATTACTTGCCAAAAATATGTACGTACTTGAGATTTGTAGTTGTAACTCAAGGAACAAATGCACCTTCTAACAAATACTTGCTCTTAAAGTAGATGAAAGGATTTAAGAAAACAAAACACCAAAACCCTAAATTTTACCTAGAAGTGAAATAGCATGAAAACAGGAGTAAACAGACTCTTTCGAATAAAATCGCAACAGCTGAAACTTCTCTGTAAATGTAATAACCTTCATGACAGTGAAAGCACAAATATGAAGGGATTAATTTTTGCCAATGGTTGTTTACTACTCTGCTTTCAAACGCAGCACATCACTGGCAGATTTCAACACTTCTACAGGCAAACAGACTGAGCACTGTAAACGTCGTGAACAAGTGAGTGCTGTTACTGGCAGGGATATTCGCAAAACCATTCCCAAGATGCAGGCCCAGAGTTCAGACTCTCCACTATTGAGCAGATTTCTATTGCGCATTGATACCACTGAAATGCATGCACACACGCAAAGTCTAGCAAAATGTAAAGGTCTGTTGAATAAACACACAAATTAATATCCATTTCCACTGACAGGATGAGTCACTGAAAATCTTAGTTCTACTTACGCTTTTCTGCCCTGTTTCCCTGCAACATTTGTTCTTTCTGGTTTACGTGAACTATCAACAAATAAGGACAGAGACATCGTATCACTGCATGCACATGTGCTTTGACTAATTCATTAGAGACTGAAGATTATTCAGGTTTACTAAATTATATTTCTATAGAAGGATTATTGTTATTAACTAAGGAAGTATTGCCTGTATGCTATGACATCGCTAAAAAGCTAGGAAATTTTTCTAAAAGTCCTTACAATATTACAAAAAAGAGGGTTCTTTTTTCATCTAAAAAGTTTGAAATAAAGCCACAATAGATAGCAATAATCACAATGATTCTGATCTTCAGTATCCAGATTAGAGGCTGTAAACTCCCCATCGACAATGTGAAAACCTCAGTGAATGTTTCATGCCCCAGTATTATGTCTGAGAAATAACTTTTCAGACTCCATTATGTCCGCCATGAACTTGATCTTTCACCTCTAGTGAAAATCCTCTTATAACCATAATTCTAAAGTTAATGATGAGAGATTTCATTTGCTTTCCAAGCACAGATAAAACCTTTTTGAAATACACTCTCACTGCCATGACCTTGGTCTATGACTTAAGAGTTCACCACATGTAATAATTTACTTTGCCCCATGGGGCTCATTGAGATTTCCTTTTAAAAGGTTTTGCATACGCAGTTGGAGCTGAAACACTCACACAGTATGTATCAAAGTATACATCCCCATATACATTACAGACATTTTGCAACAATATCAACGAACAAAATCAATTTAGATAATTACAAAATATAACAACAAAGTCTAGCTAGCAAAGTCATCTGCACACTAGAAATTCAACATTTTGGGAATCTTACTGCAATAATCCACAATACCCGCTAGAACAGGGAGTTTCAAAATTTCATGGAAGAAGTAATGTATGTAAATTGGCAAACTAATTCAGGAAATATACTCTTGCTCTGGACCAAGCAGCTTCAACGCAAGTCAGTTCAAGCACAGTAATATTCTCTTTAGTTTATGTGCCACATAATTAGCAGAACTGCTGCATTAGACTACCTAGTTAGTCTATGGCTACTGACTTCTTTGCTGATAAGCAGCGCACTAGCTTCTTTGTTTGCTCATGTATTTCTTACTTCATTATTAAAATTAAATAGATGAAGTCAGAACTACTGTATCCACCTCAATATACAGCAAGTTTTTTGTTGCCCTGAATCTTGGGGAAAATTCCTTCAGAAACATTATTTACCTTAAATTCAAGCACTGGCTTGCAGCCCTAGTCAAAAAAGTACGTAGCTACTGCCTCAGAGCATTAAGTGGACACCAATGAATAATAATGTACTGCCAAGCGCGACCGTGGCTCCTACCAGTTCCCACTTGGCCTCTGCCTCGCAGAGCTGCTGGGCAGTTGGTGCTAACTCTCGGGGGACGTGTACGAGGGCCTGAGGCAGAGCAGGATTCGGTGGCAGACAGCACAGACCCCCAGAGGTCAGGCCAAGGGTGGCGAGGGGAGCCCAAATGCCAGAGAAGCAAATGGTCTGGAAACGCGGCTTGTGGTGAGGATACATATGATGAGATACTGAATGGGTTGGCAAAGATTATATTTCATGGTAAAACTTCTCCCCCATCAAGACACAGATGAATAATTAGGGGCTGTTGTGCTTTCAGGGCACCTATAGTAGAGCAAATGCAGTGATGCTCCTTTGCCAGTCTCCTGCCCCTCAAAATTCCCTAAACGCTACCATCTTCCCATGTGAGTACAAGGGTTTAAGGCTCTGTTACAGCTACTCCAAGTGGTGTTGCTTCCCCTCTATCCTTGTTAATTTAGAAGTGGCAGCAGAAGTAATGGATTTCAGACAGAAAAGGCCATACGCACATGGGAACACCTGCAAAAATCCCAGCTGGGCAGGAAAGCACCCGGCTGCAGGGACTGCGTGTCTGAAAAACAGTTCCCAGGAGGCACGAGGCTCTTCCTCAACACATCCAGAAACAGTTTATCAGCAGCTTGCTGTTTTCAGACTTCATAATAGGGTCAATATTTTCCAGAAACGAAAGCCTAAATAATGCTTTGAAAAAAAAAAAAAAAAAAAAAAAAATCTGCGGCTCTGCTGCTCTCCACTTTTTTTGCCAAACAAATGAACAAAAAGTCAGTTTAACAGAAGAATACAAACTGGAAATAATTCTAAAATATATCTTCTCATAAGAGTTCTATAAAAATATTTTAAATACGTTTGGGCTTATTTATTTTTATATAAATGAAGGAATCTAGGAATTTGTTCTGTCTCTTCACATAGATGAGGTTTTCCTAATGGGATACAAGACACTTTTTCTTAACATGTACTGAATATAATCATGACAAAATGTAGAAGACAAAAACCTTCACAACATTCTTTCATAATGATGAAAAAAGGATAATAAAATCAGTTTAATTTCCTTGAAAAAGAATGAAATTTAAAGATAATAGTAACTTTAACTGAAAATCCTGCTTCATGTGCTACAGCTATGATTTCCACAAATCAGGACTTTAATTTTGCACATCCAAAAAAGAGAGTTAAAGAAAACAAATTATAGGAATATTTTGAAGCTTTAACACAGAAAGCACAAATTTAAGAAAGGAGAAACAATGTTACATTATCTCTTTACAAACCAGTATTCAGAACTTGCACATTTCAAGAACAGTAATGCAACCCTTGACTAAATTCACTAAAGACATTCCTAAAGGGCATTTTGTCTTCTCAGTAGACATGTTTAATTTTGATTTATCTGCAGCGAGCTGCAAACAGACAGATGTAAAAGGTATTTTTCAGATTTCAAAATGTTAGCAATGCTTTACATATTACCATTCCAAATGTTCATTTTAGAAAGAAATACTGAATTAATTCCTTTTTTTTTTTTTTTAAACAATCAATACTGTTGTGTATTAACTTTTGCTAATTTTATAAACACATTTTCATTCCCAGTCACAACGCTGGGCCACCAACAGCCATGCTAAACTATTTGCAGTAGTATCCCTTTGTGCAAATATCCCTTTGTCCAAGTCCACAGAGACAGGTGATCACATGAACGAATGTCAAAGGAACGATCTTTATTGTTCATGGTAGAAAATAAGCCACCTACAAGCAACAGGCAGAGCTGAATAGTTTCTGATCTACAGTATCAGTGATTTAACACCAATCCTAACAGAGGCAATGATTAAACACTTCACTTACTATTAAAATTAATATTAAATTAGCATTTGCTTTGGAAGCCAACAGGTGAGGGACAGCGGAACCAGAACACAGCACGTCGCTGGGTTTCAGCGCCAGCAAACAACTGCACCGCTCTACCAAAAGAAAGTCATTTGAAAACGATCCTTACGCAGTGAACGCTGGCATTGTGCAAGTGTTCAATGGAATTAAGACGGCATAAACCATCCCACTGCAAACAAAGCACTTGTAACTTTTTGAAGCTGTCACCTTCAGAATAGTATTTCCAGTCTTCACTGCTCTCCAAAAGATAGCCTTCCTTTTCAAAGGCTGAGGTTGGGAGAGCAGGTAACACACCTCCCTCGCTAGTAAAATATCTGCAATCTCGCTTTCAAACAGCCACAAAGATTAAACAGCAGAGAGTACAGAAGCTGAATTTTAGGGGGGGAGTAGACCCCACTCTCTGCAAATACTTAACAGAAGTATTACGGATTTGTTCAAACAGTTAAAAATGCTTGCTTTGCATAGGCAATGCATTTCATACAGCACTGCCTGCTAAATAAAAGAAGCTCTTGCACGCTATAATTTTACACTGAATTAACCTGCAGACCAAGACAAATACAAAACCACCTTGCTTTAAAAGGCCATTTTTGTCAAGCATGAGAGCAAGACTCTTCTTCTGTCCTGGCTTCTTTATGCCACAAACAGCTTTCAAGGTCACTGAACGTCCCACAGCAGACAAAAAAATGATCTCCCCAGCCAAGAACTGTAGAACAGAAAGAGCAAAGCCTCTGAAAACACTCTCCTTACAAAG
Source organism: Cariama cristata (assembly GCF_000690535.1). Classification (NCBI taxonomy): domain Eukaryota; kingdom Metazoa; phylum Chordata; class Aves; order Cariamiformes; family Cariamidae; genus Cariama; species Cariama cristata. The sequence goes on along the minus strand of NW_009635760.1, from coordinate 20,118 downwards.
TCAGATCTAGGACAGTTGGGCAAACACAGCTGTATAAACATAAGGCTATTGCGATTCTAGGTAGTTTCCAGCCACAGCTCAAGTTTAGCATAATTTAAACAGGCAATTTTACAACTTTCCAGATTATGGCAGAGCTCCTACAAGCACCCCAGATTTGGGAAGGCTGAATGAGCACAAGGCTGCAAGTTCTGTCATACATCTTACAGTACATAAAGTTGTGCAGTTAAGAGATTGAATATATTTTCTTGCACTTCCCTAATGTTCTCAGGAGTGTAGGAGAGGGCTTTTTCCACTGGACACCTTATAAGCCATATGAAAGACCCTGAGTTAGAGGTACTGGCAACCAGGGTCAAAATTAAATCTTTTATCACAAGCCTACCTCAACCACTGACACCTTAGGTTAGTAAATCAGCTGCCTCCAAAGGTGGAAAGAGAGAGGAGAGAATCTGAAACTTCACACAAAGTAAGGAAGGAGTTTGGAGGTGAAGTGCTCAAATATGGGGATTTCGGAAGCCTCCCTGTTAGCCTGAATTTGCCTCCACTAAATTAAGGGCAGAGCCGAATGCCTGTGAAAATCCCTTCCATTCTGAAGAGTTTTAGTAGTGGATCTGTATTACAACTACTACAACAACTATTACAGCTAGTGATAAACGAAAGTAGAACAGTGAGAGGGGGGGGAAAAAACCCAGAAGATTCCACAATTGCTTTGGGTTATAGAAGACTTGAGAAGATGGTGAGGAACTCTAGAGATATCTAATGGAGCTGCATGACTGGGACACATTATAGTGATGAAATTCATATTGTAAGTAATAATTTGGGCTACTCCTATGCATTGATGGATATAAAACGCACTCACCACTCAGGGAAAGAAAAAACCCTAAGTGTCAATAAATAGTTCAATAAAAACCATCTGCTCAAAGCACCATAATGATAAAAGAAAAGTAAACTCTTAGGATACATAAAAAATTAGACTGTAATACTAGAATAGAGTGGGTGAATTTAATAGCACAACAGCTCCTATGTACATACATGGCTTATGCTGGCACAGTTAATTCTTTATATTTGTACACGTGAAGTACAGACATCTTCCCTAAATTTGTCCTCTGACACCACATACCTTTCCCAGAGACTTCAGTGTAGTATCTAGTGGTAGAATTAGTCACATTTTCATTTAGAACTATTTAATCTGTGTGGGCAGACAAAATTTATTACTTAGGAAATAAAAGAAAAAAATTTCATTATAGGTTTTTTTTTCCCTTTACAGTATCAAATGTAAAAACAATAGAATGAAATTACTTACCCTTTCAGAAACAAAACCTAAAAACATAAATATTTTAAGCGCCATTTGGAAATCAAATTTTAGACAACACTACTGTAAATTTTTACTTATATTTAGAGAAGTAAAAACTGTATTACAGAAGACAACTAAATATCATGACACACATAGTTTACTCGAAGATCTTAAATGATTTTGTTTCATAATGTTCATGTGTTACCTTCCAAGGGTAAACACTCTTGGTACACTGGTGCATCAGCGTATGAATCACAAACCATTTGAGCCTGCACTTCTTTTTATTCACTTTATTTTGTTTTTTTAAAAGGTTAATGTACATGTATACACAGTTCAAAGAACTTCAGATATTTTTAGAGAAATCAATATCTTTCCTGTGACTTTACAGTAGTGTTAGGGTTCATTTTTTTGTTTTTACTTAAAAAAATCCACCACTCAGAGGAATTTTCCAGTATTTTTTTCAGTAAGTACTCACACACTTTTTATTTTAAAATATCAGTTAAAACTATCACATATAATTTGTTGGTAAAATGTTACTACTCTCCCTTGATTCTTTGCCAGAAAAGCTAGCTGTGGACCTTGTAAATTTATATTTGGCTTTATGTTCTACCTCTGCTTCAAAAAACAAGTCTAAAAATCCATACTAGAACTCCTTCTTTACTTTATATCTTATTTTGCAAACACCTTTCTAGCTTTCTTCATTATAGTCTATTTTATATTTCAAAATCTTGTCTTGCATATGCAACACCTTGTTTTACAAAAGGCATAGCAGACTCATGAAATTTGCAAAAAATAAAAAAGCATCTTGGTCAAGAGGTTTTGCACAAGCTACAGCTTAACTGAACAAACAAAAAAAAAACCTCAATGGTTTTATTGCGTATGAGATAGCAAAATAGACAAAGTATTCTTCAATAAAATGATCTGTCTGCCATGATTTATCTGTACAATTCCATCACAGTTCTTGCCTGTTATGTTACACTTTTCAAAAATATGTCATTAAGCTGCCATAAAAGTCATTGCAAATTGTTGTTTCTCCCAAACTGATAATAGACTTATAGATCTAATTTTCAATCTCTTTTCTTCATTACTTTGATTCTTAAGGAGAGTATGACATTTGCTGTCTGAATACTTTGTAGTAATATCTGGCATCTCTACAGCATTTCTGTCTGAGGATCTCCGAGCTTTTAATAGGTTTGTCTTTACAGCACCTTGAAATGCTGACATATTTATTTGTGTCTCTCTTGCAGAAATGGATAGTTAGAAGCACACTTTTAAAGAAATGGGTTTTATAATTTCACTGAAAAGCTACAAGACTTTTTGGGGAAAAAAAAATTTACACAAAAAATCCTTCAGTGCTGTCAGACACTGTAATGTCATTAAAATCCTGACCCTTCACAGCTCAACAAGAGCAAAGAACAAAAGCGAGGCCTTCTGATTTTCATTCCAATTTTCTCAACTACATGGACTGTTCTCTTCACAAATCAAGAGACTTTGTCAGTGTTAGTGATGATAGAAACAACGAAGCAATTGAAAAAACATCACCAAATTAAAAGTTATATTTTGATTTCTCATGGTGATCCCTCCTTACTTTTTGCAAGTGTACGTATGAACATTTTTTGGTTCATATAGAGTTTCATATGCATCAAATTAAATTCAGTACTTGAAATTGTCTTTGGTAATGAACTAAATGTATTTGTGACGAGCTAGGAACAGGCTGTTTCAGAAAGTTGCAGGGTTTATGAAAGTAACATCACACAGGAAGAGATCACAAGAGGAATGATGGAAAATCAGTGTGAAGAGGGAAAAACAGGGAGAAGAAACAAGAGTTGAAAGGGAGCTGAGAGAACAAACCACACATCATACAGACACCAGGGAGAGGAGTTGAGGAAACCGAAAAATGGGTCACAGAGTCAATAGGTGTGAATTTGTAGCCCTACTAGACAAGTTGTATTTCTGCTCATCACATCAAGAACAGCTACTTCCACCAAAACAAAAGACAGAATAGCCATAAATCATCTTCCTCTCCTCCAAAAGCCAAGATTTTCAGAGAGTACAGAGAGTTTTCCTCCTCACCACTTACATCTCATTTGCCAACACCTCCCTGGATAGAACAACACTAGCTCCTAGCGAGTCCAAATTATACAGGCAGATCTTTGGACAGAAATTTTAATCTCCAGTGTATCTTCTTCCAACAGCCACAGGTAAATATCTTACAATGCTGCATATCGGACATTTTCAGAACACGGTACCTATATCACTACCAGTACACACGTTATACTGAAGCAGTACAGAAACACTGTCTTGAACAGCTAAACACCTCTGCTACTGCCACTGCCATGAATGGCGATATGCAAGGAAATGAGATTTGAAAAGTCTGCCTTAAGTCTCATGTAACAAGCGGTACTGAAGGTGAACTAGTCACTCCATTATTTTCTTTGCAGCTAGAATCTTTTGTTCTTCCACTCCGCTAATGCAAACACTGGACTCCCTCTCCATTGATCATGGCAAAAAAATCCAATACACTTATAAAATTTGCTACTGGTTTTCACGCTAATTATCTCTTTGTTGTCTTTCCATTTCTTTCTTATAAAGCTACAGAGATCTTTTTCCCCCCTTATAATCCCTATGACTTGTGAAGAAGGCTCTTTCCAGTCCCCTAAAACAAGCCACCAAACCACTCGCGCATCAGAGCTAAGTGAAGACGTTAATTTTCACCCTCAAACACCAAAAGACTTGGAAGCCTTTCGGCTTCCAAATACAACGCTTCTCCCCACCATAGTGCCACAGCTACAGCAAGCAAAGGTGCTAACTGGCTTGACTGTCTTCTCTTATTAACGGAAGGCTACTGCTGACAAGGGGCTTTTGATAAAGATTTATTTCCTCTGGAATGCCCCAACCATCAAAACAAGCCCCGACTTGCTCATCTACCAGGCATACTGCAAAGTAACACAAATGGCCAACATGGTAGTTTAGAAGGCACGCCTAAGAGCTGCTAAGACTAGAAATCTGAACGTGGTATAGATCACAGGGCTGGTGATCAAACGAGGTATAGGAAGAAGGAAGATTTATTTTTGCTTTGGACAATTTTTATATTTGCACTCTTGAGTAACTGTTAAGCTGTTATATTCTTATACACAGATCAAGAGGACTTAAAGCTTGGGTAAATTTTTTTATATACCATATGTTTCAAACATCAGGAAAACAAACATTGGTAGATTGTATAGCTGCTATTAAACACTGACAGTTAAATAATAAAGATTTTTAGCTTACCTGGGTTTCTACTTACAATCCCAGAACATGAACTTTTTCAGCAACGAACACAGTTTAATCAGAATTCTTAGTATCAGCTTTGGTGACCACACCTTCCTTAGCCAACAAAAGCAGAACACTTTCTTTTGCGCACTCAGGCATATATCAATTAAAAAAACAGATCCTTGTAAGATTAACAAAAATGTCTTCCTTTTATCATCTCACAATCAAATTTTCCAATTGATATGCAGCAAAATCCCCCATGCAAGTAGTTTTTAATGTTGTAGATTCTCTTTCTAAGCACTTGACCAAATACTAATCAACCTGTCCCAGAACAGTAAAATATAGCTCTTACTAAGGCTTTTCAGCACCAATCCTCAAACACTTCACAAAGTTGCCATTATCCATTACTGCTAACCCCAGAGACACGATACCCCACTCTGTTTTACCCAACAAGTTAATGACAGAGCTAAAAATAGAATCCATGCTTCCTCAGCCCCAGGTCAGTACTACTTCCACCCTGCCATAGTGCCTGATATGTCTTTGAGAACAATCCAAGCCCAAACTGAAATTCAACAGTCACTTCTACTTAGACAAAGAAAACCTAAAACCCTCTGTTTGTCGTAACACAGTCAACTACCACAGCTCCTGTGTGCTGCGTTTCAAGAAATCCGAAGAGGTCTTCAGAGCACTTATTGAGGATGTGTCTGTACTCTACAGCAGCAGGACACTTCTCAGACTAATTAGCTCATGTGGAGCTTCCTCACTGTATTGCTTCTGAGCAAGTTCATTTATCTTCATATCACATTACGCAGTGTAGATACACCCTCACACTAATCAATTTCTCTAGGTAAGGCATACAGGCTTGATGAAGCAAAAGGAGCCTAAGAGACATTATTATGAACAAATGTTCTTACAGTACAATCACTTATATTTCCAGTTGACTCACAGGTTTAAATTCTTCATATAGCAGAATGGATTTAAACTAAAATGGGAAAAAATGCATTGTTCTGCTCATGTCAGAAAGAGAAATATCAATAACAGCTTAGGTGAAATTTGGTGAGGAGGTGCAAAAGGGTCTTCTCCCCTAGCATGAGGGATGTGATTTGCTGTTCTTCAGAAGAAAAATTAACAATAGCCTGAATGACAGAGAAGCATCACATTCCAAAAATACGTTTGCATTGAAAACCTGCTTAAGTTTAGCCACAAATTTGCCACACACTTTGTCTACATTAAGTGTGTTTAAAGAGTGTTTCTCTTTTGCATACCTTCCTGGAGTCTTACTCTTGACTCAATTTTTGATTCACTCTGTTTCTGTTGTCAGCAACTATCTGTAAGAATCACTAACACAGTACACATTTTTACATTCCTCCAACACCGGCTTGCTACAGAAGAATTAGAGGTTCAAGCTTACTTTGTCAGTGATTTATACAATTACTTACACAAGCCTCACATGACAGAAAGTTTCCGTTTTTCAGCTGGTATAAAATACACACACCCTCACCACCCCAGAAGAATGCTACCGTAAAAAAAAAAGTGAACTCTAACGGTCGAGAAACTAAAGTACTTCTCTTACCCTTGCACCCAAATGCTGTACGATATTGCCTTCAACTAACCAATCGCACCTTATTTTTTTCCAGAGGATCTTTTCCTTGTTCTAAGGATAGGACAGACAGCGCTAACACTGAATAAGCACTCATTCAATACTTCATTTCATCCTCATTGTTCACTATGTCACATCTTTGTATGATTTACAGCACCTACATCTAGAATCGTAACTAGAAAACTTCTCATTTCTCTGTCGATCACTATTAGGTACCTGAATTATTTCCTTAAACTAATTACTCCACAGCACCTCCATCAGACAATTTTATGATTCTTGTTTTCAGGTAGCAAACTGGGAGACAGTGATGTGTATCAGGATTGCCCGTAATTAGAGATGCTTGACTTGAGACGCTTTGGGTCTCTCTTCAGAGGATAGAGCAATTAAACAGCACTTTGTCAGTACAAAGTACAACTTCAATCTATTTCAGTGCTATCATGTGTTTTCAAAGCTGACATTAATCAGTCCCAAGAGTCTGAACTCAGAAAATGAGAAGTACACAACTAATGGCCATATTTAAAAAATGCGGTTGAAGTGACTCACCCAACCTCACACAGGAGCTCTATGGCTGAATTAAGATTTGGTTCTAACCCTCCAGAACAGCATCCCAACAGTCCCAGCTTTAAAACCAATCTCTTTTTGTGTTATTCTCTCCCGTCCTCACCTACCAGGTCTCATCCACCTTCAGTCATCATGAGGAAGCAGATCTAAAGGAAACAACCTCATTAATTAGCACACTTGATTAATTTCCTAAATGCTGTCTACCTGGTCTTCCTGAGAATAGCAGTGTTTTGTGGATAAAGAGTGAGTCTGAAATGGCATCAGCATATGCCATTTTAAGCCAGAAATATAATGTGACCAAACCGAGTTTGCACAAACAACTTCAATTCTGGCATTTCCTACCTGTTGAGAACTTTGCATTGCATCACTGTCAAAGAACTCTACGTTCCCGAAATTTTTGTCTCACAGAGTCTCAAATAACAATATAAGATTTAAATTAACATTTGTGTCTCCATCATCTCACTTGCTACATTTGCAGCTTCAAGCTTGAGGAACCCCTACTATATAGGGCCTCTTTATACCAAACACCATCCAAACAATCACTGCAAGGACAGACCTTCACCACAAAGCTAATGGTCTATGAGATAACCAGTACACAGCATACAAAAATTATACAGTTAGGAATAACAGTGCAGCAATATCTCCTAACACCATTTTCTATCAGAAAGCTTTCTATCACCTCAGAAAATTAAGCTTCTTTCAGTTTAACCAATGCCAGCAGATAACATATCACTATTTCCTTTGCTTGACACCAACACAATACCCAAGCTTTAATTCTAGAATTTTTAACAAGCCACAATAGTATTACATTGTACTCAGTGTTTTGCCACATGACTTCATCATAAATAAACATTTGTTTGAACTTCTGTTTAAAAAAAAGCATTCAAAAGCAAAATGAAAACTCACCTCATTTCCACCAACGGCTTTGGTTAAAATTACTGCAGAAGACACAGGAGGTGGCATGCAGCCTACTGTCTGCAAGCTGAAAACAACAAAAATAAATGTTACATTCCTCACATGATGCAAACACTAAAACCTTAAAATACAAAATAGCTGAGTAGAAACAATCATCTTATCACCTGCGTAACCCTATCAGTTTGTGTTACAGTTAGAGCCCTGCATCAGGTGGCAGGATTTCTATGCCCCCTCTTACCAACCACCACAGTGAAGAATCATGTCACCATTTAAAAACCCAAACACGTAACCTCTCTGTGACTCCATTTCCCCATCTGTAGTGCTGTATCTACCGTTCACAAAGATATCTACACATCTATCACAAAGATAACTGCACCACGTGTCCTGATGTAGTAAAGTTTGTAGTGTGTTCTGAGATACCTGTAGCTATTTGGAAAAAAAAAAATAAGGATGTACACTCCTATTTTCTTGAAAAAGCTGTTCAGCGATAAAAACATTTACTGCTAAGTAGAAGAGTTAGAAGAACCATGCTCACTATACTTTGTTTTTCATCAACCTCTACTAAAAAAATTTAAAAAAAAAAAAAAAATCACAATTAAGCCTTTTATTTCCTGAACATTAAAAGGCCATCAAACATTTCATTTTTATGGACATTTTCACTTCTTGGTAAAAATCACCACACTTCCATTAATCAAAACATCACAAGCTTTCTCCTGTGTTCTAGAAGTCTAAAATACACTATTATTATTATCTATCATTTTTTCCATTGTTTATGCAGCAAAATTATCGATGTATATAGTAAATGCTGTTGCAAACTAAGAAAAAGAGTGCTGAGTTTTCCTTTGTTTCAAAGACAGTCCACAAAAACCAGTAATTACAAAAACTAGCTGTATCAAATGTGCATTTAGAAACAACAAGAACATACCACAACAGATTACAATTAAATTTGGAGCCAAGTAAAACAGGGCTTCTGAAGAAAAACTGTGTTGACTTAGAAGGAATAGCAAGGCACGGAATAAAACAGTCTGCGAAACCCCCAAACACATCAAACCTATATATGTTTTCAAGTATTGGAGTTTGAGACAGTATTCTAGTTCAGAACAATTAATTACTAGTGGTGAACTAATTCACACTTGTAACTGTGTTAGTCTATCCCCGAGAAATGCAGTGTCAAAAAGCTGTAGCAAACAGAAGTATTAAATCCAAACAACAGGGAACATATTACAGTACAACTGATATGCCACAAATATACAAAAAGCTTAAATAGAAGAAACAGGTAAATGACAATGATGGTATTCAGTTTGTCAGCTACAGACACTGTGGAAAAGGAAAGAGGCAACCAATGTCAGCATTATATAAATCCAATCACAAAGTGCCAAGCACCACCTTGGAAGTATATAGTACCTTTAGCTTCCAGTGAAGTAAGCCACGGAAGCAGAGAGTTGTCAGCACTTAGCAGGATAAGCTGATATTGAAAAGAAACACAGGAAAAAAAAATGGTGTGGAAAAGTTTGGAAAAATATATACAAAAATACACGGCAGATAAACAGATGGCAAGTCTGATGTCCATCCCCTACATCGGCTGCGATACCATTCTCTCTCTTCTATGTGATCTCTTGGCAGCCAGCTCCTTGAACTTCTCACCTGCACTAATAAGGGGTGGATTAAGTTCAAAGTTATCCAGAGACGTACGAAATACGTGCAAGGGCATTCATCTCAGCTGGCATGGATTTTCCACACTATAAGGGAAAGGTTTAATAATGCAATCTCTGTTAACCCTCTCAAATTTAAAATAATACATTTGGAATTAAAAAAAAAAAAAATCACTATCAAGCTGTGCTTTTAAATATCCTTCCTATGAAAATATTAATCTACAAAATAACTAGTACACACTAAATGGAAATACTTTTAATCAGGTGTATTGAAACATGCATCTACGAACTTGCTTTGTATCAACTACACACAATGCTAAATATACAAATTTCTCTAATGGCCAACAGATTGCTACAGATAACAACCAACGGACTAAACATGCGTGATGAGGAAGTAATTTTGACTAAGCCCATCTTGCTCCCTCCCATTTTTCATCAGCGTATTTCAGTGTTTCTAGGGAGTAAAAACTACAGCTGCGAGGCATTAGGATGAACTTTTCGTTACACAGAGCGGCCAAAGCACAGCCAGTTCCTCACATCGGCTCCTCACTCTCCTTTCACATACCCATATAGGGACGCGCGAGTGCCCGCTTTAAAACGTGTTATCCTGGAATTAGGACAGAGCTCAGGATCTTCTGCACCTGCATAGCACTGAAGGTACAGCTCCCACCAGGCTCCCTTTGCAGTGGATGCCTTCAGAGCCACACCACAGCTGCTGCTCTGAGCCTGTCCTCAACAGCAGTATTGATCAAGAAAGCACTCTTTCAAAAAACAACCAAAAAATCCAAAACAAACCACCTTCATTAAAGTCCTCAATCTGACCATTCTTTGAATGAAGTCTCAATATAACAGAGTTACTGCACTAAAACATAAAATACAGAGAAAACAGAAATAGTACTCAAGGAACAAGTGCTTGCAAGGCAGCTTGAAACATACAGAAGTATACTAGCTCACCGGTAAAACACAGACGTGCCTTCACGAAAAATAAGGTTGGTTTAGGCTCCATGTTTAGGGAGATATACATCCAAGTGTTTCTTTTTTTAAAAAATACATATCTATGTAGTTTTACATGCAGTTTCACAGGTGTGTACGTATATACATGCCACGTGTACATGCGCATGTAACAGATCACGTCCCTTAAGTACCAAGAACCAAAGTGGCACAAGAGTCATAGGAAAGAAGGGATGAGAAGCACTGCGAGGAACAAAACCCACAAAAATCTCTTGCGCTGTGCACTTCAGAAATTGAGACTCCCATGGATTAGGAGGGAGTTTTGGCTCACTGTGGAAAAATCACATCTCTGTTCTAGCTGAGGAAGAACTTCACAATGATTTTACTGTAAAGAATAATCTTTACTATGAATAGCCAAACACAAAAGGACATTGTATAGCAACGTTGTTATTTCTTCAATGTACTAACACTGTTAAGCCAAACAGTGCTAACTTTTAAATGACGTCATCTCAATTTCACCTTCTCGGTATCATTTGGACCACTTCACACTTGGTGGAACACCTGGAGAAGCCTCTCAAAAACAAAACACAATGTTCTTTTATGTTTAGGCCTTGTAAAAACACACACATGAGCAGCTTTATCATTAAACTTTTAAGACAGGGAACTCTCCCCAAGCAATGTTTCACCAAGCAGTAAGAAACAATAGTGACTCTCTAAGTAGTTTTCCAAAATAATTTATTTTTGCATTCAAACATTCCAGTATAGCTGCATGGCGCTAGGTATTGACCTTTGATTCTGAAAAAAGCTTTCTATTTTTTGGATTTTTCATAACATCTATCGCTACTGCACCACCAATGCAGCTTTGGAAGCGCGTATCAGCAGAGTACACCGAAGACTTAAAACACATTGTTTTCATGGCAACTTAGCTTCTGCTCATCTCAAAGTTCTCCTCCTACAAAAACTTTACTTTTTTTTTTTTTTCCTCTCTCCGTAATTTAGCTAGGAGCAGATACTGAACCCCAATCCGGACACATGCAAGAGCTACTCACTACAGACTGTTTAAAAACAGAACGGAACACCTGTACATGGCATACACAGTATTTATTCACCAACTTACGTTATTCCTTCAGCATTCCTTTTCTTTCCTCCCCATCCTTCTTAAGACCCAGTACATCGCTTCAGCTGCATTTTGTGAAAGAGAAAGCTAACCTGTTGCAAGCTCCCTATATCTGAAACCAACTGACCAGATTTTCTAAAAATGAGACCAGGTTCCTGAAAGGATAATCTTGTGCACGTACTGTGTTTTCAACAGCAAAGTGCTGAAGCACAAAAACAACCAGCAAAATCTGTTCACAATACAAGTCTCAAAACACTCACTGCAGGATAAGCAGCCCTTTTAAGAAGACAGCTACAAATATATTTCACTCCATTATGCTTAAACATACCCTTTTAAAAGCCATTCATTTATAGGTGTGATTGATAATAGCTGAAGAAAGAGCCATATTGCTGTTGGGAAGAACACAAGTGTAAAAATCTGGACAAAAAGGTGTAGTTTCACATGCATCAAAGCACTTGTCAGCTCCTGCAAAAGAAAAAGAAGAGAGGAAGTTGCAGTCATAACAGCTGAAGTAAGATCACGTTTGTGCTTTTAAAACTAGGATCATCTTTATAATACAAAGAGAGTGCACGTCAAAAAGGCACCTTTAGGGATCATCTGATCTCCTCTTTAATAATGAAGTACATCCAGACAACATAAAAGCTCTGTCTGCTCCTGGGCATTTTTCCAAAAGAATTGTCCAACACTTCAATAATAGTGTGGTTCTCATAACGGGAGCTTTTCAGCAGGCAGCCTTAGCACTTTGTCACTGCTTCAAAACCTGTGTTAACTATGCTGACGGCCTGTTTACTTTATTGACTGCTGATACCAAGAGGAAGGGAAACTTGTAGTGTCCACGTGATTTCAGGTTTCTCTAGTCTAAAGAGAGCCACAAACTGTGATTTATACCGTGCAAAAGGGATGCTTACATTACAAACAGTCATCACTTGATGATTTGTGGTGGGTGGTTTGTTTTTCTTTTTAAGAAAGGACTAACAAACATAAAAAGCAAAGTAATCTGTAGCAGATTTTGATTATTTATTGTATCCACAGATAGGAAATTCACACAAAAAAATTAGGCTGAATAAGAATGGCAAAAAAAGAATACCATGACCATAAGAAGCTAACAACAGCTAAGTCATAAAATTCAGAGAAATAAAGTGCAAGACACCACTGGAGACTGAGAAAACAACAATAAAAAAATTAATTTTAAATAGTGTAAGAGCACTCCAGAGAGGTGATCCTTATGCAGTAAATTCCTCAGTTATCTCTGTGTCTCTCTGTTTCTGTCTTTTCAGGCACTTCAATAATCTTCTACACAGTTTTTGAGTACAAGGACAAAGCCTTGTACGTTTCAGCTCAGGTCCACTCTCATGGATTGCAATGTAAACAGCCCTTTTCCTCTCTCCCAAGATAAACTTGCACTCTTTTCAAGTAAACAATGCATCAGGAAAAGAATGGATGGCACTCTTTTTCAAAATCTAATTTGCTAGGATTCTCCAGCTGACATCCCAGATGCATTAAAAAAATAACCAAACAATATAAAAAAGTTTATGTCCATGTACAGTAATGCAGCAGCCAATCTTCAAATGCCTCCCTCTCTCAGCTTCAAAACAGTTCAACTTTCGTGAAACACAATTAAACATTGCATTTTCAACCATCCAAACGCACATTGATGTAATTATACATCTGGAATTACTAGCAATTCAGCACTGTGTCCCTGTTACTTTCTTTCTCTTAATAAAATTTGGGTTAGGGGGAAAAAAGAAAATCTTCCACAAAAAAAATACACATCCATTCATATCCTACTCTTAAAGTTATCCAAAACACGAACTTAAAAACACACATCTTGATCTAGTTTTACCAAGAAAGTATCATAAAATTCAGTGCTTGGTTAACAGAATGAAATATTTTTTTTTTTAAATAAAGCAAGCTCTTAAGCAGGCTAGTATCACTCTGCATGAAAAAACAGGCCTTCTTCACACATAACCTGTCACAGTACCTATGACATTACAAATAGCTTCACTGTAGTACTACTTCATCTTGTCTCAAAAAGAAAGCAAAAATAAAATATCTAGTAGTAGAAACACGTTCTGTGCAGAAAGAAAAGATACCTGGAAATACCTGCATAGAAGTGTACCTTTTAAAGTCAGCAATATAATTGAGAAAAACCAAAGCAAGTGACTTCTTTCAGCAAAGCTGCTAATTCCTCCTCCTTTCCTGCCAAGTCACCTCCAGCCCCAGATTTCCTAACAGACCAATCTATGAAGGCACCCCCGATCTAGGCATCATCACACACACAGAAGTGTCCTTTTAATTTAATATTTTTACAATTGAAAAGTACCTTAAAAACAGATGATTTGAAGAAAACTCTGTGATACTTTCAAAAGCAAAATCCAAGATAAAAACTTGGGAAAGACTGGTTAGAGCTCCCAGGGAGCAAGGAAGGTGATTACAACACAGTCAACCTGGTGCATGAAGGAATGCTGTCCTAGCGGAGCAGGTCTTTGCAGATCTAAATTACTAGTCTATCCACAAGGGCTTGTCCCAAAACACATCCATCACTGTAGCCCTCAAAAAAGCAGAAGTGTCAGAAAAGTTACCAGAAGCTGCTGGTTATGACTCTGTTTCTGCACACCAGGTAGAACAGGTTACCTTGTCTTTCCCAGTATTTCAGACCCTTCAGAGAGCTTATCCTCGCCTCTTGCTGGTCAGCGTGGGTCCCATGCTTAGATGGTCATAGCTGGACTCTGGGCAAATACCCACACAGAGCAAACAGTGTGTGCAGTGGCTTGCCAAATTCCTCATTGAAATTAATAACTCAAGTACGTGATTTAATCTCTGGGGCCCTACAGGAGGTATTTGCTTTAAAAGAGCAATCTATCCAGTCACTGAAAACTGAAACAGCATTATATTAAGGTGGAATCAAATGTTCTTCTCATTCCTGGACACAGACTATTTCTACAAATGTAAGAGGACCTCAGTCACCTCATTTGAAAATGTAACAAGGCCATGCACAGACAAGCTCTCCCTGAACGCTGCCAATTATTTCGTAAAATGCTTTCTGAATGCGTGTTAGCAAATTATTTTAAGCATGCGCTTTCAGAGCAGATAAAACCAGAAATAAAACCTTAAAAGAGCATCAGCTATTTCTAATTTTGTCAGATTTATGAGACCTCCCTTAACACTTACACAACTTTTTAATCATTTCATAAAGCATACCAAACACTAGTTTCGATCTAATTAATATATTATCCAAAGTAGAAAAACCGACACACAAGAAAGAACTAATAAAGACAAAGGCAGAAACTATTTACTTTGCAATCCAATAAAAAGGTATATTAACTAACAGCACCAACTTTAGGTTGCATCTTAAAAAATTAAAACACGCCCCAAAGTATTTTAATAAAATCACGACCTGGCCTCCTAACACATTTAAGGATTGTTTTTAATATACATTTTTAGAAAGTAAGAGCACAAGGTACAATGAGTAAAATGTTTTTCTTCCTCTTTATCTTCTATCCCCACAGCAGAAATTCAGAAAAGCCTTCGCTTCTTGATGGAACATAAAGCTGGATGTACAGCACCAGTCCTAACTGATGCTTCCAAAACAATCTGAGATCAGCTACCTGGACATAAACATTATCTCCTGTAAAAACCTCATTTACATCAACATATTGCTTTTAGAACCACAGAGCAGAAAAAGCTATGCAAGTTTAAAGTAGGACATGACACATTGCCCAGGAATCTGTCCGTCATGTTACCTTAACTGGAAAAAGTTAGATATACACTAGCACTGAGAAATCTAATCAAGACTTTGATAATGCTACTGATTTCACTCTCACTCACAGCTGCTTTACAAATGTAGTTTCAAGGATACCAACTAGTGAAATGGAAAGAAGTTTTACATACTTTCTCTGCATGCAAAGATTCCTAACCCTGAAAGCAGAAAACTCCACTCCATTAGTACTACTCCAGCTTTGTGTTTTGGGTCCTCTTCTCTGTGGAAGAAAGTGCCTCTCTACAGCCTGTTTCCATTAGGATTAATTACTGTCCTAGGCAAATTGTCCCAGATAACATGGTGGTTCTTGCTTCCCCATAAGACCACAAGGCTCTAAATAGCTGCTACAGAATTGACTGAAGTTCTTCACTTCACTTACACTGTGTCCTGGCAGAACCAGAGGCCCTAGTCCCAGAACTGCCAGCAGACGCAGGAGAGGGCTGGCATCAATTCAAACATCGCCTCCATTTGAAACTTTTATCACTATAACCATGATACAGGTATAGAAACTTTTTTTTTGTTGAATGCACGCTGTTCCTTGAAATCCCAGTTTGCCCAGAAGATACCTGGACAATAGCACGATGATTCTTTTAGGCAGTAGTACCATGCAACATGTGAATGACAACACCTGTTAGCATAGCCAACAGCGTAAAAGGAATCGAGAAACTAGCCTAGCAGAGATATGTAGTGTTTCACTTCAACTCTGCCTGCTCCTTCTCTTCTTGGCACGTAGCCATAACTTCATTTCTCCATGCTTCCTTTACACGTCACTAAGAGGTTCTCCCCGTCATCTCTTCTTACTCCCAGATTGTTTGTCTTTGAAAAATGTGTGACTCACAACTTGAAACAATTGTCAGCATCTGTGATATGCAGCAGAGCAGCAGAGTGTAGGCACTTCAAGTCCACCTCTCCACAACTAAATCTTATACGAAAAGATGGCCCAGACTTTGTACCTGTACATTGGCCTTGCATCTGCAGAGGAACCCTTTTGTGTTGATAGTAGCTGCCTGCGTCTACCCAATGTAGTAACTTAAAAGCCACCAGATCTTTGCTTGCATCAATCCTGTAGTGACTAGCCTAAACAGTTTTACTTAGAGAGCATGCCAGCAGGTGAGATGAAAGAGAGAGGTAGAGAGCTCACACCTTCTCCTCATGTCCTACAGAGACATGGAGACTCCACACAGCCCCTCTCTGCCTACAAAGTTCTACCCACGAAGCTCCCTACAAAGTTCTACCCACAAAGTTCCATCCTAGGATTCACGCAGTTTTCTGGCCTGTATCTCAGCTGTGCAGTGGGGAAGCCAAGGTGCAGAAGGGATGGCAGAAGGCAGGTGCTAGTGTGCTCCTGGGTCTCACCCTGATTTGGGTTTGGGACACATCCAGAGTGTAGATCCAGTCTCAAAGTTATGCTCAGCACTTCCATTTAGCCAAAGCCCTGCAAAGTCAAGCAGCCACCCTCTATGGAAGGGTGAAATTTATTCACACTATCCTTCTCATCAGGTTCATTACTTTGTGAAGAATTTTCTGAAATCAAGGAGGAGTTATTCCATAAATGTCTAATATTTATCTTCTTGTTAGCTGTTCTCCCAGCATCAACAACAGCATAATAATTAAATATTCCAATTACATTCCAACCTGATCAAAAGCAACACAAAACTTTTTAAAGCAAAGCAAGAATGAAGCAATGAAAAATTACAATACCTCAGTTCTTAAGGAGAGTCCACTGTTAAAGAATATAGCTGAAACAGCAATGTAAGTTATGGTAATTTCTGGTTTCAAGGGTCCTAAAAAATACAGACATAGAGAACAAAGTGAACTATAGTCAAAGAGATAATGATATGCATACATCAAAGTAAATAAGAGTACTTAGGAAAGTACCTGGAGAAAATCTAATCATTCAAGTTTCCAATAAAAAGAAAGGGGTTTGTATTAAGTCACAGAAAGCATGCTATTCATTTTTAAATAAAGGCAAACGAATGAGTAGAGAGTGAGGTATGATGTGACACAAATTTGGCTTCTGTGATTACAGGCCACCGGGAACTAATGGGTAAATTCTGGATATGTGAAAACAGGAAATTTTTCACAGTTCTGTTACCAGAGTATCCCTATAGCATCAAACACAAACCACACACTCAAATAAAAATATTAGCTGCTCCCTCCACAGAGCCATTGATATCATTGACATATCTACCTCTCACTTCTTCCTTGCAACGCAGGCACCCGGTTGGCTGCCTGCACAGAGGGAACCAAATCATACCTTGCAGTGTTTTCCTTGGGGCAACACAATTGTGCATTATTCCCTCGCAACAGGGCTGTGGCAAAATGGTTCATTCCAGCCCTACAATAACACATTTCACACTGCTGCAGTGAGATCAGCAAGGGCAGATGCCTGCACCTCCAAGGGTTCCACTATATTAAAGACTTACATTTGTATATATTTATATACTTTTTTTCCAGCAGATTAAAATAAAATACTTTTTACACTCCTATAAAAATGATGAATGCTCTTAATACGCTTTGCCTTCGGAGGCCACCAAGTGCAAAATGTATATACTCCTTTTTTCATAAGCATTCAACCAGTTGTTATATTAGAAAGAAAATACTAGCAGTCTACTTAGGACCAAACTAATATCCTAACTCTACAAGTGACAGTAAGTTGTCATGAGCAAAACTGCAGCAGCAAACAAGCAAGCCTTTACTCGACGCTCCAGAATAGAAGATCCTTTCTGCTTTCTCGGATGAATGATACATTGATGGTCACACTGGAGTAAGGTCAATGATCCTTAACTTAGAGGGATTTGATCATACACCGAGTCTAATTAAATTTGCATCTCAAGTCATTTAAACCCAAATCCTACTCTCAGAGAGGTCTCTGTTGATGAGACACTAAAACTGCCTGTGTTAAATACAAAAAATAAACCAAACAACCTATACAAAGCGCAAGATAAAAATAAGCCAGGACATGCAAGAGTTAAAGTTGCAACAAAGCACATGGTTAGTTGCAAAATTATGGCATGTTAACTTAATAGCACGGGGTGAGGGGGGGAAACAGAAAAATTATATAAATACAGTTATAGAGAAAACTATTTATATGTATAGAATTGTATCATCTTTCTTTTAGAACCTTTTAGAAGATTAGAGCATATATGTACATGCACAGTGGGCAGACAAGCAGTGGGTTAGTTAGTCTCACTAAGAGGTTCTTCCAGGACTCAATTTTTCTATTCGAGGGTTTTTCACTGGGCTACCTGAACTCTTACAGAGGAGGAACCTCTACCACTAGAGCAACCACATATTCATGGAGCACGGGGAGCTCGGTCAGAACAGATTTCCTTCATCTCTTGTGCAAAAGACTGGTCAGAAAAGCTCTTTTCACAAAGGAACTAAATAGGCTTATTCATTAAATAGGAAAACACACAAAAAGGGCTTGGCTTATTCCCTGGAGGTGGCAACGGTACAAACCTTTGTTATTTGTGGCACAGTGTTCCATTGGTATGGACACTGGACCATCCATACCGTTCAGTAAAGCCCTGCAAATTACAGTGCGTGCTTTTGTCAGTTGGAAGATGACAAACTAAGTTGGGGGTTTTTTTCATACGATGATATTTCCCACTCCCTCACTTTTTTTTTTTTTCCCCCTCAGAGCACTGAGATCAGGTAGCTTCAGAAGACAGATACCACTTTGGGGAACGTGTGCTCACGAGTTTCAATCAATGCTCACAAGATTTTTCAAACAAGTTGTCCCAGGAACAATACCATGTGAAAGCTTGACATCTCTTTGCAGTAGGATAATTAAATGAAGTGCTCCATCATAGTGCTTCCATGCAGGAAGTAAGCTGAGGAAAAATTATTTCCTATTCTAGTTAAAAGGATCTCCCACACTGCTGCTAACAATTAGCATGACAATCAAACCAGAAAGGAACAAACCACCCAATACTATCAATTTAAAGTTGTCTTTAAGGTCTGCTGAAGACACAGCATGGATCCTGCAAGAAGCTCCATGTGGGTCCCATTTACCTGTGCAAAACAGCACACAGATGTTAGAGGGGATCCTTG
>NW_009635760.1:0-927 GCF_000690535.1 Cariama cristata | reverse complement strand
TGAACTCCATGAAGTACCAGAGCCTTAGTTGCCACAGCAAGTGTTCAGAGCCGTATTTTTTTAAAATCACTTTCTTTCTTCCCAGAATCTAAAGGGGGAAGGGGGGGAGTTGGCTCCTCAGTGAGCAGCTGTCTATCCTCAAACTTCAGCTCTGTTAAGAAAAAAAATAAATAAATTCAAAAATCTATGCATATAAAAGCACAGATAGATTCTTCCTCCCCTTCCATAACATGGAATTGCTAAAGGAATTCTGTTCAAGTGTTCTATACTCCTTTTCTTAAATCTTAAGAGATCAATTAGAAAAAAACAAATAGATAAAATTTCATTTGTTCTGGAAAATTGTGAACATCTGGAACTGAAGTTACAATGGAAACTAACCAGCTGCCAGCATTTCTACTTAAAGATGGACCGTTTATTTTAAAATAACACTGGATATTTCATCAGCTCTTGTTACAATAAACCTTTAAAAAGGCCTCACTGCTTAGAAAAGGAGAGATCTTTCTTCTGATACTGTGAGCATTTGACACCATTTTGCACAGAATAATTTTCACTGTTTTCCTTCATGAGAGAGTAAGAGGGAACAGAAATAAAATCTTTAAAACACGAGTGTGTTATTATCAAGTAAAAAAAAAAAAATCATCTGGCTGAAATACAGCCCCTGAGATTTTAACACAATATACATTAAGCTACACCTCCCCAGAAGTACACAGATAGCAGACATTCATACGCTGAACTGCAATGACTTCAAGAACTCTACGACAGGCATAAAGTTATTACTTAGTTTAACAGGAGTACATTCAAAGTAAGTTGCTGTGCAGTTTTCATTACTACTAATCCCAAGAGAGCATAATATTATTCAAGCAACCAGTACGGTGCCTAGCAAAGACACACACAGGAACACACCTTGAAGTATTTCTGGGGTACCCG
>NW_009635759.1:4051-24684 GCF_000690535.1 Cariama cristata | reverse complement strand
CGGGCTGCCTGCGCCGCGTGGGCCCCTGCCCGCTTTGCCGCCCGCCAAGGCGGGTTGATCCCCAGGCAAGCAGCCACTGGCACCCCTTGGCTGTCTGCGTTATCCACCCTGGGAAACCCTCCGAAGCCACAAAACCGGCAGTAGAGCGAAACGGGCCGGGATTTGGACAGAGTGTGTCCCACACCCACCGCTGCCCAGCCCGTGGGGTCAGAAGGTGTTTTGGGATGTAGGAGGCATCAGTGCAGGACCGGTAACGGGGAACAGGCACACAGGTCCAGGCGATGCTGCTCAAGAGATGACGCAAGGCAGCGCTGCTCATGCCGCACTATTAATGCAATATGTCGTTGGGACCAAACGCATCTCAATTAGGCGCGCGTTCCAAAAAACCAACGTGAACATGGTATCCGCCTCACATTAGTGCAGGCGCGGGCTGGATGTAAGCTCACTCCCCCCAGAGCCACTTTGGCAGCTCAACACCGGTTCTGGAAATGAAGTGTAGGTACGCTCCAGACAGCTCAGCAGAAGCCAGCTCCAGTCCAACACAACTTACTGGCCTGGGCTGGTAGCCATGCTAGCAAATGCCTGGGCCCCTGCAGACCTCAAGCAGCAATGTATTCCCTTGGTCACCCTATCTCTGAGCTAGCCCTGCTCGACCCACACAACTTCTGTGGCGAAGCAAAAGAAAACTCTACCAAATGTCATCACAGATGCAAAATATGTGGGGTTTACATTGAAAGATTCAGCCTCAAACAGAAATACACTTCTTATAGTGAGAGACAGTGCTGTAACACAGTGTTTAGAGCAGAACATTACCACTGAAGTCAAGGTTGGCTGGAGACCACAGAAATAGGTAATGTCAAGGGACTGTGGATTTCTGAAGGCAATCAGCTGGTCATGGCTCACTGCCTGCTCTGTCTACAGTCCAAGAAACCCAGGATGGCTACTGCCTACCACCTTTTGAGAGAGGTCACCATGAAAAGAAATAGTACCTGTTCCTCGGGAGGATATATCCAGGAGCAGCATCAGCCTTTATCCTTCCCATCCCAGTACCAGCGCAGGATTTTAAGGCATTTTCCGCATTTTCTGTCTGAACTTTAGCGAGTCCTTTCATGACTCCTTCTGTGGCACCTCATTCTTGGGGAAAGAAAATTCAGTGTGTGTCTCCCCTCCATAAAATTCTGACTATAATCTCACCTTGCTTTGAGCTTTATCCTCAAGGTTGTTGATTCAGCAGAGCTACAGCTTTCAGCCCAGTATTCAGGATGTCTGCTAACATGGGACACCAGTAAATAAAACTCAGACCATTTCTTTACTTTAAATGTTAAAGTATGTGGCCTCTGTAAAAAGAAGTCTATGAGCTTACGTTGCCTGAGGTTTTGTCTAAACTTACCTGGAAAAACAAGATGCCACAAACACCTGAGCTGCTGTGGCTCTTAGGACCTTTAAGGACATCGTGGCTTGCAGAAGGCTTCGCCATGAGGTTCAGCCTCACCTGTGCTTGGACGCCTTTGCAAGCATTCGGTGCGCTTGCTGAATGCTGGCTCCTGTGGAAAATGACATTTCTGTCACTCCGTAACTCAACTGCCATTTTTTATATCTGATCGATGTTTCACCTGCAGACAACAGGAATGAGAAATTAAGCCAAATTGGTTCTTTGGCAAATTCAGGTGGCGTTTTAGTACAGAAAGAAATGGTTTATAATACATTAATAAGAAACTCTGCTTCTACTGTAACATTTTTATATTTAGAAAATCTTATTTTAAAATATGTGGCTAGAGGTAGAAAAGAAGATTATAATAGCTAGTCTGTGATAAAGGAAAATTTCAATTCAATGGAACTGCTGTAAAGGCCCTTATTTATTTTTCTCAGCAGTTGCATTTTGCCTTTCACTGGCTTGCCTGCAGCTTTGGTTGCTGTGGAGGTTTTCTGTAAATTCTTCAAAGTGACGGATTTTCCCTTTGAAAGAATACTTGACTGTAGAGAACTACAGAACTGTAACCTTTTTTATTTTTTTCCTGTGCATGTGTGATGCTTTGCGCTTTGAAAAGACAGGTGTACTGCCACCTCTTTTGTTAATTTGCATGCCGAGAGCCTGCAAATTTACATTACTGGTTTCATACTCCTCAACCGAAAGGCAAGGACAGTGATCCTCTATTCTTTCCAGTTAAAGGTCACCTGCAAATACATGTTCCTCTCTAGGTCAGATTAGAGAGGCATTCAGCATTTTATGAATCAAAGAAGCATAAGGCATATTTTGATTGATTAAAATGTACACTAATGTACAAGGTGTTGCACGTATGTATCCTCGCCAATGGTTACAATCTAGACAGGCAAAAGGCAAGAGAAAAAACCCAACATTTTAATCTCTGTTTTAGAAACAGAAAGCTACGGCACATAGCTGATGAGAGGAATTTGCCAAAAATCAGGTCTCCTCACTAACATCAGCATTTTAACCACAAGCTATTTTCTTTCTTGTTGATTTTTATCCTTTTGATGTGTTCCAGCCTGTTAGATAGATAAAAGTAATCATGTGTTAAGTCACAGGCCTGGACTCTAAAAAGATAATGATCAAAGCCCAAGTTCTCACCTCAGTGACCAGAACCGAAACCGGAAGCAATTCGATGACTTCACTGGACATTAACACAGTGATAATTCTCTTATTTAAGAGTCCTTATGGAACAACAGGTAACAGTCATTGTCCTATAAAAATCAGTAACAAAACACTTTAAACGCACACCTTTAGTCTAGGGATAATGCCATTCAAATCCCAACACAATTCCTATGAAAAAGCCACGTAGTATGTTCACAGAAATGAAATGATGGTGGGGTAGGAGCGCCAGCCTGGGACTCAGGGCTCCTGAATCTGCCAGCTTTCTGTCATCTAAGCCCACACCGGGTACTGTGGAGGCACACTGTGTTCCCACAGGATAAAATCTAAATACCAGCCATGCACTCTAAATATATTAAATCAAAGATTGCCTTTTACCACATATTCCATAGAAATTCTGACAAAACGAGCCCTTGATCTTAGCTGGAGCTTCGAGATACCAAGTCCACAATGGTTAAGTGCACACTGATACTGAACATACTTTGGAGTTGTGCTCTCAGCAAGGACAGCAGGATCTGGCCCGCTGCGTTTTAATTACCACTGCAATACAAGGCTACTTAAATGCTGTGAATGCCGCGATGCCATAATCACAGTCTTCGCCATAAGCATTTGAAAATCTGAGGCTTCCTTTGCAAGTTCCTTTTTTCTAACACTAGAAAATGTCACAGAAAGTTCAGTTCTAAAACAGTAAAGATGCCTAAAAATACTGAATATTACTCATCTTCTTAAAGAACTAGATTTTATAGTAAGTGAAAAATAAGTTTCATAATTAGAAAACAAAACATTCATAAACAGCTACATGCAATTCATCATCTAAAGAATCTGAATCATTTAACTTCAGATAATTCAGCTTTGATCCTTAGACTGTAAGAGTCAACATTTCCTGAGGTGTTTTCACAGACTGTTCAGGACAATCTTGAGTTCATTTGTCTGCCTGTCTGCTGCAGGGTCTGTTAAAACATTCTGTTATGAAACTGATGGCTGCAGTGGTAGGAGTGTTTAGAGAGCAAAAAAACAGGGATGTTGAACCAAAATAGCAAAGCTTTCATTAATTTTTCAGGCTCTGTTACGTACCTTTTAGCTTTTGGCTGTAGCTAATCAAATTGAATGTTCATCTATGTTCTGACTTAAGGCAATAAATTCTTTAAAATGTCTTATTTTGCATTTTTAAGATGTTCTTCTGTAATGCATGTACATTAAGAAAAGTTGTTGCTTTTGAAGATAGAATGCATCTTGAGAATCTATTTACCTCTATGAAATCCAATATAATCTTTGAAAGATTAAATCTTGAGATAGCTAACAGGTTTCCTCTAGGACAGCCAGATGCTGTCATTCTTTGTTGTATTCTTTGGCGGGAGGAGGATGTTTTTGTTTTTTAAATACTAAAGATTTCTTTAAATAAATTTAGGTTTGGAAAATGAAATCGACTGCTCATTTGATCAACGGAACAAGACAGGTATATAATACCTTAGAAACTGCTTCACCCATTTACCTCTCCCGTGATCTGAAAACCATTAGACTAAAGAGAAAGTTCAAACACAAAATTTAAACGACAGCTTTAAGAGAAAAGGGACAGCTGTTCTCTAAGAATTATGTCCACCCTGTACTTGTTAAAGGTGGGTACCCCTACATCTTTGGTAAGAAATACAAAGATTCCTCATTCATGGCTCATAAGGACAGCTGCTTTGATGGAGTAAAAAGTCACAAAACCATGTTTCTACAGCAGTTACCTGAACTAATAATTTGCTTCACAGTGCCTTATATTTATAAGGTAAATGTTCCAAGATAACCCTCTATCAACTATCGTTATTGTTAGCTAGCGTCTCCTTCGTCCTCAGAGTTGTCACTCTGTATTTCCATGGTCACAATATGCCTCTCCTCACAGTAGCTAACTTCATCCATGGCTTGTATCCATGGACAGCCAGCATCTTCCATGGTCACTCATTATTACAATAAAAAACCTTTGCAAGGGTTAGTCAGGATTGCGGTGAGCCGTCGCCCCAAGATTTTACCAGTACTCCCATACTGCCGAAGGAACCTGCTCTCTCCTTTAACCACATGTATGTTCTCTCAGGCTATCAGAATTTTTTAGTAAGTGGCATCTTGCTACGCTATGATTCCATCACTATCAAGTACTTACTTTGCATCGTGGCATCAAATTCTTGGTATTGGCTTATGTGCTTTAAGATAAAACAGAGGTAGGAACAAGCAATGTGATCACACTTGTTTAATCCTTGCTTTGGCAGGTGAGGCTAAGAGCAGACCTCAGTTGTTTGTCTGCATTCCCAAGGTCTTCCCTGAACATCTGCCAGATGTGGTGGCATTCTTAAAATTCTCTCTGCTCTTAGTGTCTCCTTGGCCTCTGAAGCCTGGCCGCCTAATTGGAAACAAACCCTTTCTCAGGCTGCCAAAGGAAGTGGGACGTACTAACCCTCACACCACGCTCGCCTCAGCCTGCAACTGCTGCGTAACCGGAGGATTCCTACTTGGCAGCGGGGACACCGTTAACCATGGACGACTTCACAGTGCAAAATGCTTATTAATTGTTATTCAGTGGAAAGTCCATCTGAGAGAAGCCAACCTGACCCGTTACACACCTGACAATTTTCAAGATTTGAGGTCTTTGTTTTGCTTGAAGAAGACGCCTTGAGAGCGTCTCGGGAGATCTACATTCAAACGAGTTCTCCAAAACACATTTTCCATGTCTTCTTTTATCTGAATGGAATCTGTCTTACAAGTTAGTCATGTATACTGTAAAAGGTTACAGACTGCATATAAACATGTTTAATGAAGCTGAATACTGCAAGCATAAGCAGCAAAAATATTTTGTTTACTTAACATTTATACACAATCAAGTAAAAGCTTGTTAAGTTTGGTTGGCTAAGCTTGTTTTCAAAAGGGACCTAGAAGGCTGAAAAAAGTAAGTAAATCAACATATGCATAACAACACAATCATTCATATTAGCATTCCAGTTAAGTCAATGATTAATTTTCCTTTGAGGAAGAAGTGGTGGTAAAACAACTGTAGTTAATATCTAGTAGCAATATTACAATCAACTCAAAATTCCAGATTATATCAACACATGCATATGTAATATAGGAGAAACTTTCAGAGCCTAAACTTTAAAGAGAAATCTGAATAAACATATGCTTATTTGAGTATTTAAATATAGATTCAAACTAGCTACTCTCCACAATTGGTTTGTAGATACCTGCTGTGTCTGCAAATAAAGAGGTCACTGGAGTTTTCTACTGACTTTAAACGGCCGGACTGGAAGAGCAGGAAAATGGCACAGCAGCAGCAGAAAGAACTAATTCTGAAATACATCGGCTGTTGTCAGAAAGGTTCATATGAACTCCAGTGGGATGATGAGAGACATTACAGTGGTATCTTTTTTAAAAAATGACTAGCTGCTCTCTCTTGGACAATCTGGACATCATGAATGTTGTAACTGAGCTTTGAATACAGGTTTGGTGGGGAGGTTTCCCCACTGATAAAAGAGTTCTCCATCCTATTTGTCAGTAAAGATTACAATAACACAAAGCATTACCCAGCTGGGAGCCATAAGACCAGCACTGGAGAGAAAACTGAAACCTTCCGCAGAAGGTCAGTCTTTCCATATTGACTCAGAAGACAGGAAACTGAGCCTTTCCTCTTAGAGACAGCGAAAGATGGTATGGGATGCCCAGTACGGGTTAAGAGGGCGATCATGAACACCTGAGAAAAGCAGCTTTCTACAGATTTTAATTAGTGGCTACAGCAGAGAGGGAATCTCTTATCGTAGCAGGCCAGGAGAGAGGGACTTTCAATATCCAAACCAGGAAGCTGAGATGGCAGCCTTTATTTCCTTACTCTAACTCTGTCCTTAAATAGGCAGTGCTCCAATGTCTCGAAAAAGCTGTTGGCTTACCTCCCACAGTCTCATTAACAGTTCTGATCCTCTCTCTGATTTTCTTTGCAGGGAAAAAGAACTTACCGGGAAGGTCCATGGACAAACTTGTGGCTACAGAGATAAATTGCTAAGATAGAGAGAAAAAAAAAATATTGTGTCCCAACAGTAACATCTGCATCAGTTTTTGTGAAGGTTATTCTGGGGTGTTGGATTTGGGGGTATTAATTTCAGTAATATTATAAAAGGCTTCTATAGATTTTAGATCGTAATCGAAACAGAAGCAGCTGGGTTCCTGGATGATCTAGTGGTTCCAGATAGAAGTTGGTAGGCTAAGGTATTCTCTGGCTCGATAAAGCCGTGAGAAACCTGGTCTGATCTCATAGCTGACCTTGCTTTGAGCAGCATGTTGGACTAGAGATCTTCTAAGGTCATTCTAACCTGAATTATCCTATCATCCGATGAAAATAGAGAATCTGCTTTACAGAAACCAATGCAGATGTCAGGACAGAAGATAGTTCCCATCTAGAAAACAAACGACGCATTTTGAATAGATTCTGTTATGCCAGTTATATAAACCCAATAGAGAAACTTCTGTTTTCCTAATATAAGCCATGGTGAGAACAGTTTCAATCTTTCAACACTGATGCAGTCCTACAAGATTCAGCTGGATTTAACCAGGACCACATTTTAATTGGGGAAGCAAAGAGACTGTGAATAGGAGATTAAAAACATCGCTAAGAAGTTTTACATTAACTTTGTTAATATGAAAAAAATCCTTTTGAAAAATGGGCATTTACAACCTCATGTTATCTGTACATCAGAGGAAGGAGTATTTGCCTCGATTCTAAGGTAAGTTTATATGATTACAAAGATCTTCATGAACAGGTGAGCTAAGGGAGAGAAGGAGAGAGGTTGTGGGTTCACATTTGTGCTTTAATATTAATATTTTGCACTTCTATAATCTCTTTCATCTAAGGATTTCAAAGCACTCTATGGACATTAATGAATTAAGCCTCACAGCAGTCCTGAGAGAAAAGGTAATTATTTAAAGACTGAAATTCAAAGAGATGAATGGATATAAATAAGAAATAGTGTTCCTAAAATTTTATATAGTACTTGGATCATATGGAAAATCCAATATTTTCCTCTTCATTTATATCCTATGTGCCTTCAAGGCAATTCATAGTATGGGAAAAATTGTTAAGAAGTGTTTAGCACTGCTTACATACAGACAGTTTGGATACAACGACAAAAGTAGTAGCAGAAATAAACAGGGAATAGATCAGATTGCAAAAAAGACAGGTGTTGTTCTGAACTTGTTAAAATTAATTTCAGCCTATAAAGGTAACAGTTTTTACAGACTACTTTTGTATCAAAATGGATTTGCTTTACAAATTACAACATTCAGGATTATATGAAATAACTTGACCAAGACAGTAGAGTTAGAGAAATGCTCTCCTGCTCAGAAACAAACCCAAAGTCTCTGAATGCAAAGGCCACAGCAGACGGAAGGAGTCTTGGCACTCACTGGAGTGGAGGCAAGGAAAATGCACAGTATACAATACATTAAAACGCACTTATGTCTTTAAGGACCAGCAAAATTCCTATGCCTTTGCTAACTTGACAAGTTTCGTATATAAATAATTCTATTGATAGTCAGCAGAAGTCATCCCAAAGGATGCAATATTGTGTGCAATGATAAAACCAGTATCTTTCAGAAAGCAAGCGAAGCCTTTGATGCACAGGGACATGTCATTTCAGGAGGTGAGAACGTATTCTGTGAAGTCTTGCAACTTTTCTTCCCCTTTTATGTTTCCATTGGTCACAGATACACTTTCCTCTCAAATATATTTGCAGTTCTCCAAGCTGTAAAAATTCATAAGCAGAATCCAAAGGGAAAGTGCCTTGTATCTTCCAGGGAGAATATGTGCTGTAATCATGTAATAAGAAATCTCTCTTGATGTACAGCTTTCATTCAATGGAAGAGTCAACAGTCATGTTAAGGGCATGTAATTTCCTAGCTCAGAAGTTCTTGCAGTCCTGGGGCATTAGGAAATGAACCTTTGCACTTTGATTTTTTTTACAAGTTTTTTAGCAATTGATTATTCATACTTTGAACAGAGCTCGAAACTGAGAAGTATCTGCTTACAGAGAAAATAGCTTCACATCAATCAAGAAAACCTGCAATTATAAGCGGAAGCTCATTTCACACCCTATAAAAAGCAAACAAGACCCAAGTTATAGTACATGCATATTAGCCTTTATTTAAAATAATGATAATCAAGCTTCAAGATAAACATCTAGGGGCAATTTTTTTTTTTTTTCCTGTAGGAGGGCACTATTCCAAGCATTCAACTATAAGAGCTCCTGAGTCACTTTGGCCAGCAGCCTTGGAGCAAGGAATCTTTTTTTGAAGATTGCAATAAAATTAACACCCACAAAAGGTCCCTATAATTTTGGGTAACTTCACATGAAACCTAGCTGCTACTGCTTATGCCTTGTAGGAGAAATTTCTCCATGGGAATTGCATGCAGAGACCAGGTACTTGTAAAGAAAAAGAAGGTTTCATACCAAAAATACTCTGGATCAATCATGTAAATAAAAAGATGCTTCTCTTTCCCATTTCCCAACTTTTTTCTTATTTATTTATGTTTAATTTTTTGTCTGTGTGGGTGGGGGAAAGAGGTAGTTGAGCAAAGAATGTTATGACTATTGACCTGAGACAGTCTCCTGGAAATAATCTAACAGCAGGGAACAGCAAATCCTTTTCAAAACCAATGAAGCAAGAAAATGCTGTTGACCAAGCTATTGTGAGAGATTTGAGGGAGCGGAGAGGGGGAAAAAAGAGGGAGAAGAAGGAAGAGAAAGGATGAAATTATGCCTTAGACTCATACTTACTATTTGCTTTAAAAGAAAACCACATATTTTCAAGGCCATCACTTTTATGCCATTTCTACCATAACTAACCCTTGTTCCAAAAAAAGACGCTTGTTTTTAGCAGCAGTCAGACGGCATGCTTAGGCTTATGGCTGCTGGATTTTTGCTCACAGCATGCAGTGCTACATAGCCTTCCTTGATCTGTCCTCTCCTTATAATGCCCTCTGGTAGCTTTGAAAAAGAAGACAGTATTTCTGTAAACTTAAAATCAGTTTATGTCCTTCTTCGGGAGCTCTGTCTTTTCAGTAAAAGGCCACTGTCTGAGACATAGGAATTCTGAAATCTTCGCACGTTTATTTAAAAAAAAGCTAGGAAAAAAAAAAACCAACAACAAACCACACAACCAAAACATATTCCCAGTCCTAATGAGATCAGCAGCAGCCAGCATGGCCAGAACCACTTTCACTGTGAAATTATGGTCTTACACAGACCCAGAGGGTGAGGAGAACCTTGCTGTGATACGTTTGGTGTGTGTTACTTCAAGATGCTACTACTGGTACCAGCTGGGTCAAGCACTACAGCCAAGTTGGCTTTAGGAACACAGACAGTGCACATATTAACTATTTGCTTTCTACAGATGCTTTTTCTCTACAAAGTCTCTTTTGTTTCAGAATTGCGATAGACAATATTGATTATATTGTTGGATCTGCACCTAATGGTACTTAAAAACATAATAAAGTGCCTACGTGCTCTCTCAAATAAATGATGTTCACCATCTTAAATAACTTAAGAATGACTGTAGATGAGACTTGTCATGTTAGAGAAACTTCCCACTCAGAATTTGGATTTTGTTTGTGTTTAATGATCTTTGGTTCTTTTTGCTGATCTTTCATTCTTTTTGTGCATGCACACAGGCACACAGAGTAGTTTCTCACTGAAATACAAAACCCTCAATGTTAATTCATCTTTTGAGTTAATCCATTTACACTGAAAGCCAAGAGACTGAAATTATTATTGTTGTGGACTGACAGTTAGGGGCTCCATCAGGAAGCTGTAGCAGTGGATTTGACTTTCCTCCTCATTTTCCCACATCAAGTTTGCTAATCTAAACTGTACATAAACAAAGCGGGGTTTATTGTCTGTGAGTGTTAGGAAAGTCAAAACTGAAGCTGTGTATGAACTCTGGCTTTTATTTACGGCACTTGTTGGTGAAACAGATGCTTTTTTTCCCACCACATCATAAAGGAGAGTGAAATCTTGCTCTAAACCATCAGAAATCATCTGTTCTCATTACTCAGATACATGTAGCCGCGATTCACACAGGGCAATTTCATGAATAACTTAGTACATATTTACATTTTTAACCATGGTACCACACTTTAGGATTCTGTTTTAAGGAAGAATTCCCTGATTATTTCAAGAAGTAAAAACCAAGACAGAGCAGGCAGGTTTTAAGAACTTTTGAGTAGTTATCTATAAAAGAAATTTCCTCTACTGTATCAAAGACAGATGTTCTGCAGAAGCACCAACACCACCGTGCAGGGGAAAAATAAAAAATCTGAACTATTGATGAAATAATTAAGATACTTTTCCACATATTTAGGTATCAAATAAATAGCCAAGAAAAATGTAATGAAAGGATAAAGAAAAAGACTAAACAAAAAAGCCACAATCCACCTTTTGGGATGAAAACAAGCATGTGTAATGGGAGCCCAAAGGGTAACATATTCAGAAAGCTCTAAGTGCCTGAAAATGAAGGCTTAGAATAAAAGCACCTCTTCAGCCATAACTCTAGTGTCACTAACGTAAAGCTATAATCTTTTTTCCTATGTTCTCACTATAATCCAAGCACTAAGTGTCAGTTAAGAAGATGTAAGAGAGCAGGAATTTTCAGTAGGGTGGAAATCTTTTGTCACCTGTTTTTTTCATATATAGGAATGTTAAGAATAAAATTACAATTTTGTCATGGCTTTTAACTAATCTTTGGTTTACTGTTGCTGTGACAACCTTTCAAGGAGGTAGACTGTGAAATGAAATGATACTTTAATGCTCTAATAGACTGAAATTATCTTCTTTTTTGTTGTTGTTTTAAACCAAAAATAGCAGTTTCAATATTAACACTGGAAAGGCTAAAGCTCATATCTGTGATGAAAGTAGGAAAGAAGCAAATTTGTTAGCAAGCAGGAAGAGATACCAGTTCAAGCTTCTGATACCTTGTTTTGTATTTTGAGGGCTGGTAAATAAGATGCAACTGCCTGGAGTCAAAGAATTCCTTTGCTTTACAAATTTTCTTATTAGTAGCAGGAAAAATATAGTATTTTTACCTAACTATTTTACAGAAGAGAAAATATGAGTATTCCAAAGGGAAACGATTTATGAAAAAGGTCGTCCTCATCCACAATCTGTCATTCGTTCATAATATAGCTCCTATAAGAATAGTCACAGTGGTGTTTGCAGTGCTGTTTGAAGAGTAAGATACTCATCAGATCAAGCAAGAAAGCAGAATATACCTGTGAGTTAGCAGTCAAGCTCAACTTACTGTTTCTTTCACTTCATAACTGGGTATTTACCAGGTTTCAGACTTAAGGTAGACCGTGGATTTGAGTGGGATACCTGAATTTTGAACTGACTCACTCTCCAGAGAAGGATCACGAAGAAATTTGGATTCACAGTATTCGTTAACTCCTCTTAAAGTGAAAAGACTCTTTGGCTGCAATTTCTAGTATGTGTACAACATTTTATTCTCTTTTAAAAAGTAAAGGGGCAAAGTGAGATATATATATATATAGAGAGAGAGAGAGAGGTACTTTCAATAACATTTGTTCACTGCTTCCATGAGACAAACGTAGCTGACAAGACAGGGAAAAAATAGCTATGCCTATCCTAGAAGGATACAAAGTTGGGTTTACACAAAAATTTGTAGCTCAAAAATACACTGTAGGCTGCTTGTTCAAATAGGCAAGCTATAAATTGCCTTTGGAGGTAACTTCTTACCAAGTTGCTATATTCAGGGTCTTCTACCTTGAATAGCTGGAAGATCAGGTGCAATCCAGCTCAGCCATGCCCTCTCTTCATTCTCTCCGTCTTTCGGCATGCTGACGTACGGACTGCTGAACTGATTTTCCCCAATTTGAAAGGGAATGCACACTGAGTCATTTTCAGGAAACAGTTTTCATTTTTGGACCTATTATATAAGCACCTAACACAAAACTGTCTATTATCTTTTAATACAGATATTAGATTTTCTACCCAGTATTTAAGAACCTAGTGCACAAGAACTAGTATCTCATTGACCGGAACTCTGTTTATTGAGTTTAGTGTTTATTTAGTGCTATTTTACATGGCTTTTAAAGGGACAAGGGACTCCTCCTTCTTCATCCCTCTCCCTACAACTGGAGAGCTGATTAATACCGGAGCCAATTTCCAAAAAGAAGTTCCTCTATGTGGGAGGAGCTCTTCAGCCACTGCGTAACATGAGATGGAGCATTAAATAAGCCAGTTCTCATTTAACCACAAACATTTACTTAGGGAATAGCCCAGATGATTGTATTTGAGTTTTTAATCCGTATGTGTCATCATTTATACAAGAAAAGTTACACTACATCTGTTCCTGAGAAAGTAATTTAAAAATATAATCAGTACAGTTTCAACTATGCTAATAGCAAGACCTTACTGCTTATTATACAATTAATCAGTCTTACATAGGGCTTGGGTGGGTTTTGGTGGGGTTTTTTTGTGATAACAGTAAAATGAAGAACTGAAGTTTAGGACCCAAAGTGCTTCTGTATTCTCCACCCTGAGGTAACTAGACAACAAAATGCTTCAGTCCCCCACAAGGAAAGCACTCTCACTGGAGTCATGCATCCATGCGTTTGGGTATTGTCTTTTGGTTCCTCAATTTCACACTTTGCTAGAAGCACACAGTAGCAGCAATTTTCAATTACTCACATCTAAAACACTTAACAATATTGATGAGCCTAAACTGCGGCATTTGGATCCCTGCTTCTGATACAGAGATAGTATCCTTTGAATTTTCTAATGCTGTCTGGTTATCATTATTTTGAACATAGCTTTCTGCATCCTAAAGAGACATATTAAAGCAGGAATATGGCAACTGACACATTACAAATCACACAAGTGCGGTAGCTTTTCTTAGAAAAGAAAAAGCATTTCTTCCTCTAAACTTAGAAGAAATGAAATGCATCCCCTGCTGCCATAAGTAATGGCAGAAAGCAACCTTTTAAAATATTAAGTGGTTGCTCTATTTATTCATACCCACGGAAATTACACATTAGCTTGCCATGTGCACAAATAGATTCACATTTGTAAATCGCAAGTCAGTAAAGTTTATTGCAGTACAGTTCACTCATTTTTCGGGCTTGTCAGTTCTGTTAGTGTCACCCTCATTGCCTCAGAAGAAGATGGGAATCAGTCCAAAGAATTGTCTAAGGAAGCACAGTCATATAAGGTATTACTACAGCAACTCCTCAGTTGATAGAGCAGCAGCTAACTAGTATAGACTTCCACCCTGGAGCCATTTCTACAGAATATGGGTGTGAGTTATTACAGTTTGAGTTAAACTCACTCTTATCTCACCCAGAAATAGCAAGTGACCAGGAATTCTTAGGTCCAGGGCTAGCTTTTCTCTCATTTTATGTTCAGGAAAGATAACAGCCATATTCAGTATCTAACGGTCATCTGTTTTCTCCCATTTGCCCCCTTAATCCCGGAAAGCAAAGAAACATTGAAACATATCTGCCACTGGAGTTCACTAAACATTTCTATAATTATCCCTGCTGAGAAACTCATTTTAGAGAGGGCTGGGTTTTTTTCTACAGAGAAGGGAAAACAGATTAATTCCTTGGCAACAAAATTCTAATTAATCAAAAATGTGGCTCTATTCATTCTTAGCTTCTTCATTACAATAAAATATCAGCTGTTTACTGCTGAAATTATAGTCTTGATTAAATGCAAAATCAGGTGGCTCTTAAGATCTAATTACAAAAATAAAAATTAGGTTTATTGACTCTGCACAAGTGTTTATCTTGATCTGTGATTCACTGATTACAAAGATAAATCATTTAACACGAGGCAGGACTTTCTGCAAACAACTGGAGAAGCACACTTATCTCCAACCCAATAGACTGTCAATCATCCCAGCAAACCATCCCCATGTCAACAGCAGAGAACCAGCTTTGTACCTCCTCAGCCTCACTCAAGCAATTATGTGAAGGAAAACAACATTTTCAAGAGCAATCTGGCCAGTATCTAAAGGCCACTTCGGGCACTACACCCACTGCCACCAAGGTCATCGCAGAGAGGTGCACTTTTCCATACGTACAAGCTCCCATCATGTAGCTTTCCATGCCAATAACCCATCCATCGTCTGACTATTTTCTTTGTGAGCCACAACTCTCTTCTGTTAAGCTCTCAGAACAGGGAGCTTTTGTCTTTTTGTAATTGAATGAACCTGACCCTGCCTTCTGAGTCCACCCAAATCTCCCATTCAAATCAGGATGTAACCCTGGATTTGATTCATGTATTGTATTGCTTAAAACTTCTCTGTCGATGCTAGTTCATGTAATTTCTAATGGAAAAATATTGAACCTTACTTACCTGATATTGTCTGTCGTTAATCATGTTTTCATATGCAATCCAGCTGTTGAGGAGTGAGCTAAAACACAGTAGTGGTGATGGCTTTTCTATTTTTCCATAGATTTCTTGAATCTGGGGGAATGGAGAAGAGAGAGATGTGTCTGAACCTTGCCTTTTTTTCCCCCTCGAGATAAAAAACACCCCAGATTTTAACTTTACTTAGTGTAAAGATGGTAATTTGAATAGACTAAGAAAGCAATGCTGGCTAAATGCATAAAGGGGACATATTCTTGCTCCTACAAACTCAAGAGACAGTGAAAAGCTGAGCTGTTAACATATTCAACAAGCTTCATCCTCACCCCTCTCAGGCCTCTAATGTTGAGAAGTAGCACCTTCTTCCCCTCATTTTTTAGTCTACACCATCTTCTAGAATTAAGTAGCAACCTCTGCTGCATCCTACAAAATTCATCTGGAAACCCTCCCCAGTAAGACAGTTGAAGTTTTTCTCTACACAGGGAGATCTGAACTTCTCTGTCCTATCTCCTTGGCATGGCCTTCACCACCAGGAGAATATTCCCAATTCTTCTGTTGAAGCTCTTTCACTTGTAGAGCATAACTGACTTTTTATTAGGCCAGAGAAAGAAAGACATTGCAATTTAAGAGTGAGGGCATCCACCTGCCATTCTTGCCCTACAAACTATATACTGTGTTTTGTGTGAAATATTCACTGGAGACACCAGGAGTACCTTCTGACAGATGAATGTGCTGTGGCAGATTCTAGTTCTTTTTCACTCTTTGGCCCAATAAATGTTTGCTTATCTATACTATTCACCCTGCAGAGCATTTAAAATCACCCCCCAGGCATAGCCAGAGGCAGCTGTTTGGGTGCCTGGGGAAGCTGGAACAGGCTTGGCTAGAGGGAAGGGACTCAGTATCTAAAGTCCGCAATCAACCGAGTCAAGCAAGGATTTTAGAAAAATCTAAGCCCAGTTTTCAAATAAGCACCCTAATTACTGGAAAATCCTTCCTTATGTCTTTGGTGGTTGTGAACAGAATATCAAAATGGAGTCTTTATTTCAGCTGATGCTACTGTAATTCAGACAAGAAACAGCAATAGCAAATGGGTGTAAAACCAACTGGTTGCCATCCCACCTTATTGACAAACCTTCACCCGCGGTCTCACACCGGCACAGAGGAGTTGGACCTGCCGGGTACACCTACACGCTGCTGATCACCATTTCACACGACAAAGTTGTCTGAAGAGGAGGCTTCCCCTTTTTTAAACTAAAACCGAAAAGGCACCCCTCACTTGAGAGGACGCCCAGCAAGCTTCCTTCAGGATAAATGGCCCTCGAAAAAAGATGCCTACATGACTAAGAGCCTATTATACTTCATCTCACGAGTGCGGCGTGCCGAGCAACTTTCCAGGCCCCTGTCATTTTAATGGACAACTCTCCATTGTGGCTAAACACTGTATCAGTGCCTTCAGGGGAAAAAGGAGCAAACTCTGCAAATCGTGTATACCTGACTGACAGGCCACGTTTTGGAGTACAGCCGGGAGGGAATTCACAGTGAAAACCCCACTTCATCATAATCTCTGCTGGATGAAAAATTTTCCCGTGTCAGATTATTCAGAAGAAAAAAAAGGCTCTTTGTTAGAGCACCACACATTTTCGTGCGTTCTCTGAGGGGGAAGAAACAAAACAGAATAAGATAGCCAAGAAATTAATATTCAAACACATTTAAGTTGCTTTTTTTCTGTTGTATGTTCACAAGAAAATATCCTCAGAGAATTATTGTTTCTGTGAAGAATCGGTGAGGCTGCCAAGCAAAGCAAACTGGATTTTATTTTGATGGGCACACCGCAATGTGAATTTATCATACTCTGGCCTTCTTTGAGCGGGAGTGTTACTGCATTATACTGTCTATGCCAAGAACCTCATCTGGAATATTATAATGCCCAGAGAATACCCTAAATGTATTTGCCTAGTTACTAGCCTTAATTGCTAGGCTTTCAGCAAGAATGCAGCGAAAAGGTAATAAACACAAGTTTCCTTTAATAATAGAGGACTGTAAGTTATTTTCTCATACAGTTCTTGGTTAATGTATAATTGACTACAAACTTTTTTCCAACAGAAATATTTCAAAAGAGTGAAACATGGCTTTAATCTTTTGGGGAAGAAAATTGCCACCCTTAAAAACTGATGTTAACAAAATTTTTCATTTCTCTTGACTTCTGTGTTACTTTAATCAAAACCTTCATTGTAAGGCTTTGGTAAATTACATTTTACAGTCATTTTAAGTAACAAAAATTGTTAATTAATCACAACATGAAATTAAATCTATTTTAACAACACGAATTACAAATAGGTTTTGAAAAGTAGCACTTGAAATATTTTGTCTACAAAATATTATTCTGTTATTTTATAAACTGAAACATACAGGGCTCAGGAGTCCATTGCTGGAGGGTGGTATATCTTTGAAAAGTCTCTGAAATGTAAAGATCAATTTAGTAATTTTTTTTTTTGCTTGCTCTCTTCACTCACCTCTGCCACTTCTAGTTAAAAGTACAGCTCGACTGTCATTTGAATTTAAAGCACTAAGTATTTCCTATTAATAACACAAAAACGCAGAAAATCTCAGTCCCTTTGTAGGTTAGAACCACTTTCCAGCAGCAGCCTAACAGGCTTCCAAGCAAACTGTAAGCTCAGCTGGGATTTTAACTAGAACAACACAGACTAGAATTTACGAGTAAGACCCTCCTGACCATCTTCTGTTTGCAAGAGTGGACACGTGTGTCAGCACTTGCTATGCCAGCAAACGATACCTTGATAGATTTATGGAGCAAGAGATTTAGTGAGAAAGTTATAATGAACCTCTGAGCGTCTTTAAGGAAAAACAACTGCCAGAGAATAAAGCAAAGATAATTACTGTTGACATGTTTAATCCCTTTGTGGCAGACGAAATAATTCAGCTTGGTTAAGATGCTATATACAGAATATAGAGGAGTGTTTCAATAGAGATGGCATTTGGAACAGAAGATGGCAGGTGCAAGTAAAGTTTATTTCAGATATTATGGGCTTTGTGGTGGATTTACAGCACTCAAGCAGCATTCTCTTAGGGGAAAAAAGGAAAAGGTTATCTGTGCAGTGCTGAATAACTCCCTCTATACACAAAAGACACAGGAAAACTAGCTAATGGAAAGAAAAGTCTGTTTTCAACTCATAACAGAATCTTGCCTTTAATTGCACATGGAAGTAACTCAGAATCCCCTATTCCCTTTATGCCATTGTAATGGATGCCATTTCCAAGAAGCAAGGAATTTTTATTACCCATCCCACAACCGCGAATCCACAGCACAGACAAATAGTCTGACTTTCAGATGTACTTACTAGAAGGAAGACTGGATACAGGGCATATGGTGCCAAGTACCTTTGAAAAAGCCAGACTTCTCAAATTGCAGAAGGTCATTCAGTAAGTAATCCTTTCAGTTAGAAAGATGGCAGAAAGAAGGAAAGAGAAATGCTGAGTCCTTGTTCAATGCATTCAATCGGTACATCAAACTTAGAGACAATTATAATGCACACTCATGTCCCAGCACAGGTGCCTACCATGTACGCATCGCTGTGGTACCTGACAGCCTGCAAGAACATACCTCTCGTGGATGGGATTACCCAAGAGCAGGTTTAAAAGAGAGTTAATGTGAAACAAATGAGCTATCACAAGTTAGAGCAAGAGAACCTACAGAGCAAAAAGCACCTTAGGTTGAAAAGGTGGCTCAAGTTAGAAAGGCAGAGCTGGCTAGAAGGTTTAAAGCCAGACATGTGAAGAGCAAGCTCAAAGAAATAGCTTTCAACTATAATATGGTACAAAAATTCAGGGAAAGGAGAATTTCATTAAAATGGAGAAAAATCTTCAAACAGAAAATACTATTGGTGTTCTTAAACCAAATTAATTCCTGATGTAAATCCCCTGAAACCAGTCAGTCTACACTAGAGAAAAATTTATTCCTTAGTGTGAATACAACAGTCTTCCAACTCTGAGTTAGGCCAAACAATTCAACACAAGAATATTGTGAATCTATGCAGTTGAACCAGAGAAGTCAAGTATGTCTGTACAATGTCAGTATAGTCTGTTTTATTAATCCTTTAGTACAAAGTGTTCTGCTATTGACGTGCCATTTAATATTACATGTGTCATTTCTCAGCTAAAGCACTGAGGGGGGTATGGAATTTGTGTAAAAA
The DNA here is from genome assembly GCF_000690535.1 of Cariama cristata. Lineage (NCBI taxonomy): Eukaryota > Metazoa > Chordata > Aves > Cariamiformes > Cariamidae > Cariama > Cariama cristata. The sequence goes on along the minus strand of NW_009635759.1, from coordinate 5,467 downwards.
TCTGCAGTTTGAACAAACATTAACTTTTGGATGCATCTGCGCGGTAGGAAACCTTTTGAATAAGAGCTTAGATGCTGCTTGTTGGCAAGAACCTAATGAAACCAGGTCTTAAAAAAATGCTTCATAGGCTGCTTTGAGAATCCACACAAGATTCCACTATAAATACATGACAGAAGAAATACAAGATAAATCAAGCGGTTTCAGTAGCACAATCACTTAGGGAAATAAGATCTTCTGAAGGCTCCTGCAAATAACAGTACAACAGCAAGATTATTTTTTTTTTTTTACTTCATCACATAAAACATTTTGGCAGGGAATTAACTTCATTTATTGTATAGTCATTCCAAGCTTTTGGTCAAACAGCGATATCAGATACTACTTAATACTGTTATGTGTGCTTGACCCATACCCAACAGTAACCTCTGCGACATCACAACAGAGCTCGTGACATTACCTATAACAACGCTGCCTGGTGCTATCACAGCAGCACTAAAAGAGCACCTCTTTCAACAGACCCCAACTGAGAATTAATACCATCACAGCCCCTCTTAACTGCTTGGTTCATACACAAGCACTATTGACACTTCTCATCTCTTAGACATTTATCCGCCCCTCGTGTTTATTGCCCCTGTCTCATCCTCTCTAAGCATTCATCTTCTCACCTTCCTTTCAACCACCAGCAACAGGCAGTGCTGGGAGAATATCTAACACGAAGGAGCTAGGGCTGATGGACACTGAAGCTTGCAGTACAGATCCCTGTACGACTAAGGCACACAATGTGCAATAGGTCTGCAGGTTCTGTAGAAATGCAATTTTCTTTTCATATATATGTAAAATGAGGGTTCTGTCACTATTATAATAGTCTCTTTTGAAGAACAGAGTTGACTCTGTGTTTTAGCTGGCCCAGTATTTCTAAATACTACTTTAGTATTTCTGACTTCAATGAGTTGGGTGGAAAGCGCACAAAGTAGTAAAAAAAATATAATCCTCTAGTTCAAGAGCATGAAGCAAACAGGCCTTTGCCCCAACTTACACTCCAGATTTGCATCAAGAAATAATGTCTTGGTGAAAGACTTGTCTGTACGTTTCTCTTTGGCAAGCAGAATTGCTCTTCATTTCTCAAAAAAAAAAATTGCTTCACTTAAATGGCCACAAGTGTCAACTCTTAGCAGAGAGCGCTCCGCTCTGAAATGTTGAGAGAGCAAAATTTACAATACACTAAAATAGTTTAGACGTTATTACCTGTAAAATGTTTGACTACAAAGAACAGAATGCATTTGAAGTAGAAGCATGCTCTTTGAGTACTCTAAACTTCTAGCTCTATGTGCCCAGCACCAGTGCTTGGAAAGTGCCTTGTTGAACCTCAGATGTGTTTCATCTTAAATATACACACATTTCTGTGCTGTTATCTTCTTT
>NW_009635759.1:0-4038 GCF_000690535.1 Cariama cristata | reverse complement strand
AATTCATATTAACAGAAAGAATATAGCCACAGAAGTGAAGCACCGAAACACTACATCTCTATTTCTCTTTGTACCATGCTATTAACATTCTTGCAGTGTAGGTTCTGGTGCATGCATTAAGTTTTAATTAGCATTCCCTGAAATTAGCATGCTTGAAAAAGCCATTTGTTTGTTTAGGAATCCAGGTTTCCATACTGGGTTTTTTTGTCTCCTTCCCAGCCTTCACCTCAGAGTTTGACCAGCTGATTTAATTTGCCTAATTTTAAAAGGTAATGTAACAACTGAAAGCAAATAAACTGAAGTTAAATTGAATCAACTCGCTCAATAATACGCCTTAATATGATTTAATTTTATGCAGACTAATGAATACAAAATTAGGTAAGGCTTGAGCAAAGCACACCACAGCGCCTTCTGGACCAGGCACTGCCACCGCCTGACCCCAGTGCTGTGCCCAGCACCCAGCTGCTCCCCCACCCAGATTTGGGGCTGCCCGTTATTTCTCCCCCATCATTTCTCCCTGCAACCACACCAGTTCCTGGGCCGGCAAGTGGCAGCAGTGATTCCACTTGGTACCTACATGCAACTACGGCTGCACAAGCTGATCTCGTTGACTGCCCAGGCTATGCAGGCTACACGCTGCTGTCTGCAGAGACATCAGGTAGCAAAGATACACAAGATCATTTTTAGACGTTGTGGGCTTTTTTCAGTCTGCCACATATCACTTTATTTGCTGTCGTTTCCCTTCTGTATATATTTAATCTTTAAAAGTTTGGGGGTTTTTAATAATTTAAAAGCCATTTAGTGCTGTTATACACTGTACAAAGTTACATATGTCACTTTGCTGGGTAAATAATAGGATGTGAATACAACCTGAAAGCACATGTCCATGACTTAACAGCAGTCTCATCTCATAGATACAAAGGAGTAAAAGAAGTCTGACCTTTAGCGAGCCCAAGTGTTTACACTGCTTCTGCAAGAGGCAGAGTCTGAAGTTATCTTCACACTCTGGAAAACTTTATTCATAGCTCTGAAATGAAGATACATTTTTGTTGCAACATAACCCAGAGTGAAGACAAGGACAACAAAAGGATAAATATTATAATCCTAATTGCCACAGAATTTTGAAGTGACTGGAGAGATTAACAGGACAGAAGCATCTGAGTAAGGAAAATGCTGCGGTTTCTGACTACTACATTGTACTTCTGAATCCGCTCCACCTTCTTTTCATTTTTATTGAATCAAATAGTTTCATTATTTATACTTAAAATATATCAAATATTTAACCCAATCTACTGAGATATTTCAGAGGTATTTCAGGGTCTGCTTATATCATGAACTTCTGAGTAGAAGTACATACCTGCGGAAGACTGCAGTTTCTCCTGATACCCATCAGACATTAGAATTAAAGTATAATAAGAGGGATATCTACTGCCTTTAAAATTTGCTTGAATAAAGGAAACATTACAAGAAAACATGACAATTGAAAGACACATATGCAATAAATAGCAGCAGTCACAAGGATTCCCACAAGCAATATTTCAACAATGGAATCAGATGCCTAACTTGAGGCTCTTTCCTGCAAAGCTCCCGCAGGCGACTATTGCTTACAAATTCACAATTCCAGTCCTAGAAAGAGTAATTGCAAACAAGTTCCTCAAGGAAAGCAGCCTAAAATAGTTGGAGCAATCAGGCAGCAGGGCAGAAAGCTACAGAAAGTTCAGTTTTCTGAAGGTTGTACCCTTCAAAGGGTACAGAATCTTTTAAATTCAGATACCACCGGTGATATTTTGTCATCTGTTGCAAAGATCAAATTCAGAGATGTAATCACTGTGCATCTCACAGAATGGCTGAGGCTAGAAGGGACTGCTGGAGGTCATCTTGTCCAACCCTCTGCTCAAGCAGGGCCACCGAAAGCCCCTTGCCCAGGACCATGTCCAGACAGCTTTTGAATATCTCCAAGGATGGAGATTCCACCACCTCCCTGGGCAATCTGTAAGTGATCTTATACATGGAATTACCTGGTAAGAATGATTCCAGTAAAATTCTGTACGAGCTTGGTTTTATGTCAGCCATTAATTACAGTTCTGCTTGATAGAAGTACAGCATCACACCCATGAAGCACACAAGCACAAGGTGTTGAACTTTGCTGCCTTGTGATCACACTAAAACAAATCCATTATTGACAACATATGTTCATACAAGAAGTACAACTCTGAGCAGGGAATGCAAAGCAAACCAGATTAGCGCTTTCTTCAGCATGGTGCATAGCTAATGCTGTTACTGGAAGACAAAAATACCTACAGGCAAGATAAGGAGGCATGTTTAACTAGAACACAGGCACTAGAAGCACTTCAATTTACATACTCTTGATTTATTTACCACCTTACATATATACCTAGCTTATCATTCGTTGGATTTGGCTAATCCTCTAGGAGGTATCACACATACTCTTTAATCCACATGACGATGCTTCAAGTAACCTTTAGCTGAACTAGCATAGATAAAATTACATATCACTCTCCAACACTGGTTTCTGGCATCAGGTGGTGTCTTGATTCAGCACATTACCTGAAACTTAGCAAACGTCTCACATGAGAATCATCATGCAAAAGGCTTCAAGGTTACACATTAAAAGACCTATTCTTAACTTGGTACTGGTGCCTCTGGTTCCCATGCCAGGGCCATATAGTTTTTCATCCTTATGCTTTTCTCTTGACAAGGTACCTAGCAGAGAACATAAGTGCCGCTTCTTATACATAGGGCTACAGAGAGCAACTCAAGCAAGAGCCGAAGGAAATACAAACAGTTTAAATTGACAGCTGCAACTGAGCATGCCAATTGACTGTAATTTCTGTATTTCTGTAACCTCAAACAGGCAAAGGCAGTAGCATAGTAAGAAAGACCACAAGAGGCACACAAGTTACTAACAGAATAATTATTATATAACTATAATAATGTTAGCAATTCTTTTCACCTTTACTTTAAAATATCCCATACTGTCAAAATGGACAGATTGTAAGGTTAACTTTGAGACTAGGAAAGAACTCCCCTGAACAATGGGCACAAGAGATACTATGCTGTGTTTGAACAGAGATAATCGCTTCTTGATTAGGGGATAAGGGGAATTTTTAAAGTTCAGCATAAATGAAAAAAGTAATCAAGTGGTAGCTTGAACGTAAAAGCCTGATTTTTTCTTTTTCCAGTTTAATTTCTGAAACACATGAATGCATTTGCTCCTCATTTAAGTACCTCAAATTCCAGCACACACAGTATTGCATATGGTCATCCCTGGGGAAAAAAAAAACCTAACCACACCATTTTTTGGTACTTATAATTATACTTCTCGTGAGTCACGCACCGATTCTGGGTTACCAGAACACGTAACTATTCTCATGCACCTTTTACAAAAAGAAGGCAATACACAGCAATTCTATCAAAGCACAAACAAGGAAAAAGAGCAAATGTCCACCCAATCCTAAACCTCACTTTTTAAAGTAAGGCATGCAGGTACCGCAAGAGAACAAATTCTGGCTGTTACATGGTTGGTGATACCAAGGAGGGAAAGTTACCTGGGTAATTCTTCAATTTGAATTTACGTGCTTTCAAAGACAGGTAATTCCTTTCAGGTAATTATAGTTACACGAAAAGGTTTTGTCTTTACGCAACCCTAGCTCTGTATAAAAAGCAACCAGAGTAAAGCGGTGTCGAATCCCAGATGTCTACCTGCAAACCAGAGGTGTTGTAACATCTGTGATAAGCGGTACAGCCCCTCTTAACACCAGACAGCTACTCAATCTTATCTCGGGGGCACTAAGAACACCCCCTTGCCACAGAGTCAATAGCCGGTCATCCCACCCCGCAATAAGCCATGCAATCAGTGAGTTATTAAAGGGTTTTTTGCTCTTTTTGATGGGTGTTTTTCCTCACAGTTAAGAGAATTGAGTTACTCGAATCTGTTTTCGGGAGCAGGCCGTGCCCGTGTGAGGCGAAGGCGCCTTCCCCGGGCTCTCTCGGCCTCGGGCTGCCGGGCCGGGAGGC
>NW_009635758.1:0-322 GCF_000690535.1 Cariama cristata | reverse complement strand
TTGAGCCCTCCTCTGCTCCCGAGGTGCCCCCCCAGCACCGGGCCGTGAGCAGGGTGGGGATGAGGTGCTGTGGGGTGACCCCCCCCAGGCCCTGCGGTGACACCCCCAAACCTTCTACTCTCACCAGAGCCCTCTCGTCCCCCCATGGGGCTGCCAGCCCCCGCAGGCCATGACCCCATTCCCCAAAACCGGCAGCTGTCCGCAGTCCGCCATGGTGTCCAGCATCAATCCCGGCATTGCTGGAGCTTTTCCCATCCTGGAGGCACGGAGCGCTTCGTAGTCACCCTTGCCCCTCACCGGGTTGGCCATAACCTTTGTCATC
>NW_009635757.1:370-1094 GCF_000690535.1 Cariama cristata | reverse complement strand
TGCTGTCCTTGGGTGGGTGACAGACACCCCAAGGCTGAGGACTGACCTCCTCCCCGGGCATGCAGGGACCTTCCAGCCCCGCTATGTCCCCGGTCGGGGGCTGCCAGCCTGCTTTGGTGGCTTCGCTCCAGCTCCCCCTTTCCCTTTTGTCCCCAGGCACCCCACGGTCTGACACCCCCAGGGACCATCCCTCTGCCCCCTTCCCTGCATCTCCCGGGAAGCCCACAATGTATCCCAGCATGGTTTTCGGACTGGTCCCACCAAGGGGGTTGCAGAGAGGGCTCGGCACCCCGGCAGCATAATGAGATTGAAGATAAACCATTTTTTCTTCACTGACATTTTAAAAACAAAAATCAAAAATCTAATAATATATAAAATAAACATTTGCCTACCTTAACCTATTTTGTTTGTTTTTTTTTTTTTTCCCCCCTTTCTTTGAGCAGCTGTTCTCTAATAAGCTGTTAATGATGATACAGTAAGTAGAAGCGGAGAGTCCTGCGGGAGCTGCCACGATTTGTGTAATTGGTCTCGGAGGAGACAAAAGTATCTAATATTTACATGCCGGTATTAGTCCCCTGGGAGCCCTGTCTGGGCTGGTACGGAGAAGGCAGCTCCCAGCCTCAACCTGTCTGCTCCCAGCTGATGGATCCTCAGATCTCCAATGTATTTCTACATCACTGTGCGATGGTGGGGGGTCCCCCGTGCACCCCTCCCCAAGAGCCTG
>NW_009635757.1:0-344 GCF_000690535.1 Cariama cristata | reverse complement strand
TTTGCCGGAGCAACGGGGTTTGGCCAAGCTGCTTCCAGAGGGAGGATGCTCTGGCACGGGGAGCCCTGTGCCGGTGCGGGATGGAGGCAGGAGCCGGGGTTGCCCAGGCCAGGGCTCCCCAAGGTTGGGCTTAGCAGGGCTTTGGCTGGGCTCAAGAGGTAGAAACAGGCTCGCCCAAGCTGGCTGGAGCCGAGGAGTGGGAGCTGGAGAGGGGTGCTTGCCGACTGGCCGCCAAGCGTCCTCTCCGCTGTGCCAACGGGTGGGGTGGGTCCGCCGGGAGCTGTGCCGGAGCTCCCGGATGGGCAGGTTCGGAAGCATTGCTGGCATCGTGCTCCCAGCCGGCC
>NW_009635756.1:0-1597 GCF_000690535.1 Cariama cristata | reverse complement strand
CAGCCGCAGCTGACCCGTTGTGTGTCTGTGCCGCTCGCCGCCTTTGTATGAAACCGTGCAGCGAAACATCCCCTTGCTGCTCTCCGGCTCTGAGCCAGCCCGTGGCCGGGCCCTGCCGCCCTCCCGCACAGGGCAGTCGGCGGGGAACGCAGCGACCGGGGGCTCTGCCTCCCACCAAAGCACTGCGAAAGCTTTGGGTATCACCCCAAGCTGCAAGAAGAGCACTCTGGAAATGCCAGAAACTTTACCGGGATCACATACCTGCTTCCCTCTGCAGGCGGGGATGCAAGGGGACCACCTGGAGCAGTTTCTGCCCACCTTAATTTCACTGGGTTTGATCCCGCACCCTGCCAGCGAGCGCTGTCCTCGGCCCCCCAAGGCACACAACTCACCCCCTTCCAGTGAGACAGTAAAACCACGCAGAAGGGGGGGTCCCCCAGCCTGCCGGCCGGCCCAGCACTGACCTGCCCTGAGCCCCGGGCTGGCTGCTTGCAGGCCCCCTGGTCAATGGAGCCGCAATTCAGCCCTTGCCTCTGGAAGAAGGGCTCCCAGATGCCCTCGGAGGGGTTAGCGAGGCTCCAGAGAAGCCAGGACTACCCTCCTCTGGTTCCTGCCGATCCCACTGAAGGAGCAACTTGATGGCCCTGCCGATCCCACTGAAGGAGTAACTTGATGGGAAAATTGCAACTCAAGATCTCGAAGCATCACTGGGAGGACAGGACAATACCCCATCACTGACATTGTTTGTGTGACTGCCAGGGCCAAATTACGTGAAGAAGCAAAGAAACAACCCTTGCAATCAAACTCGTGACAAAAAGGAAAAAAAAGATGACCGGAGTAAAATCAATGTACATGCAATCAAGCAGCAACCGTTCAGGAAGAAAAAGCAGCTGCCTTACTGTTCAAAGTCTTCTTGCACCGGAGGGTGGAAGGCCTCTCCTTGGCACTTAAAGGACGATGACTCTTCTTTGACCTTTATGGAAACAAAAGACAGAAGAGGTTTCAGCTCCGCTGCGATGCCAGGAGCGCAGCTCTGAGCGCGAGAGGCAGAAAACGAGGCAGAGGTTCCTCTCGCCCGCGGGAAGCCCGGCAGAGCTCAGCTCCGGCCAGGCAGCTCGGTGCTTTGGAGAGGTTTGGTGATGCTGAGCTGGGGGACCACGCGCTTCCCAGGACCCAGTGCTGGCTGTGACATGGCGAGGGACGCACGTTGTGGGCTTCCACGGAGGCTGAAGCCCCGACGCCAAGCAAACGTGCCCAGCGAGCTGGGGAGGCCGCTGCTTTTGTCAAAAATCTGTTTTTCCGTGAATATTGTCACACGCCAGCAAAGCTGCAAACACTTTGTCCTGTCTTCGCACCGTGCGGCCTGACAGCAGCTTCTTGGGCTGTCGCCGGTGACAGGTCAAAACCACTCGGTGACCCCGAGCCCCGCAGCTGTCGTAAGCCACCGGCGCGGGACCACACTCAGCGCGGTTCAGATACCGTACTTTGAGCTGGTAAAAGGAAAATAAAGAGTCACAGGAACGACTTCACGATACATTTTTAAAGAAGTGCAGCGAGAGCAGACAAGTCTCTGTGATTTACGTGAAATTCATCCTTG